>NC_142707.1:34465287-34768317 GCF_055471065.1 Atractosteus spatula
TTCAGAGGAGCAATATCAGACCCAGCACAGTCCTCACAGCTTCTTCCACTGCCAACAATGTGACTCAAATAACAAAAGGGTGTGTAGGATGATGGATTCCGGGTCGGTTATGGAGTCATCTGGGACATGGACTCCAGAAGGAGTGCCCTCTTTGCCATTATTAGAACCCGATCTCGAGGAAATAGAGAACATTAAAACTAGAACATAACAGCGCATATCTTATTCAGTCGCTTAATGTAAACAAGATTCTTGTAGTCAGCGAACACCTTGAAAGGATGAGTTGTTAACTCGAATAGATGGGACCACCTTCACTGTTTCCCCATCTCCTACATCACAGTTACACTCAGTTAAACAGTGTTTTCTTGAGAAATAAGAGCAAGGGTGAAGGATTTGAGAGGATCCGAACCTTTAAGAGAAGACTGCCCCAGCTTCCACATCAGATGTGTCCACGTAAAACACGTAGGGAAACAAAAAAGATGATGTCAAAAATGCCCTTTGTGCCTCTGAATTCCACTTGCCATGACCCAGTCCTTTTTTAGTGATTGCAGTAGTTGGTACCACCACTATAATAAAATTACATATAAAACGACAGTAGTAGTTGGAAAAACTAAAAAATCAGTGAATCTTTCCCAAAGCGGAGGAAATAAACCAATCCCTTTCCACCACTACCTTCTGAGTACCCATTTGCAGACCTACCATAGAGATGTGATAGTTGAGAATAAAGATTCTAGAGGCATGAAACCTCCACTTCTCCAGTGCTTCTTTTGGGAAGCACGGGTATGAGAATACAGTGCCCTCCAGAATTATTGGCACCCTTGGTAAAGATGAGCAAAAAAGGCTATGAAAAAATGTCTTTGTTGTTTATCAGCTTGATCTTACACTGAAAATATGAGAGAAATCTAACCTTTCAGTGAGGTAAAATTATTCAAAGAAAAAAAATCCTTTAAAAAAAATAAACATTTTTCACAAAAAGACAGGTGTCCCCTGCATTTAGTACTTTGTGCACCCATCCCTTTGCCAAAATGACAGCACTGAGTCTTCTCTTATAATGCTGGATTAGGTGGAAGAACACATGTAAAGGAATCTGAGACCATTCTTCCATACAAAATCTCTCCTAATCCTTCAGAATCCTTGGTCCACGCATGTGGACTCTCCTCTTCAGCTCACCCCAAAGGTTTCAATGGGGTTTATGTCAGGGGACTGGGATGGCCACTACAAAAGCTTGATTCTGTGGTCAGTGAACCATTTCTGTGTAGATTTGGAGGTATGACTTGGATCATTGTCCTGCTGGAAGATCCAACAATGACCCAGTCTTAGCCTCCTGGCAAAGGCAGCCAAATTTTAATCTAAAATCTCCTGGTATTTGATGGAGTCCATGATGCCATGTATCCTAACAAGATTCCCAGGGCCTTTGGATGATAAACAGCCCCACAACATCACAGATCCACCACCATATTTCACAGTGGGGATAAGGTTCTTTTCTGCATGACCTTAACTCTTTTTATGCCAAACGCACCTCTGGTGTTTGTTGCCAGAAAGCTCTATTTTTGTCTCATCTGACCATAGAACCTGGTTCCAATCAAAGTTCCAGTGATGTTTATAGTGAACTCCAGGCACTTACATTTGTGGTTTGATGACAGCAGAGACTTTCTTCTGGAAAGCCTTCCAAATAGTTTGTTGGCATGGAGGTGACATCTAATTATAGTTTTGGAGACTTAGTGACCCCAGGATGCAACCAACTCCTGCAATTGTCCAACTGTGATCCTTGGAGAAAGTTTTGCCTCTTGAACCATCTTCCTCACTGTGCGTGGGGGCAAAATATACTTGCGTCCTCTTCCAGCAGGTTCATCAGAGCTCCAGTTGTTTGAAACTTATTAATTATTGCCCTAGTAGTGGAGATGCATATTTTAAGGTGTGAATTTTATACCATTGCCTGATTTATGAAGGTCAACAACCTTTTGTTTCACTTTATTTTTGTATTCTCTGGTCTTCCCCATGTTGATGGATGACTAAGAGTGTTTGGCCTGCATCTTACCTCATATTTATACCCCAGTGAAACAGGAAGTCATGGATGACCACTTAAGAGTTCCTAAAGACTCAGGGGTGCTTAAAAAAGGTCAAATATGAATGGGAATATGCAGTATGTCAATCGGATTTTGTTCATAGGAATTTCTAGGGGTTCCAATAATTGTGACACCTGTGTTTTTGAGAAAAAAATTTATTTTTTAATAAGGATTTTTTTTCTTGAATAATTTTACCTCACTGAAAGGTTAGATTTCCCTCATATTTTCAGAGTAAGATCAAGCCGATAAACAAAAATGACATTTTTTCATAGCCGTTTTTGCACATCTTTACCAAGGGTGCCAATAATTCTGGAGGGCACTGTACAGTATGTGTATTACTGCAGGGAGAGAGGTGTGCTTCCTGTAGTGTTATACATTGCAATAAATTAGGTATTATTCTCCATTTTGGGCATACTGAGTCATCACTTACTCCTGGGCAAAAAATCCATTCCTTCCACATGCTATCAAAATTTCACACTCAACTGTTACTTAGTGACATAGTTCAACATTTAGTATAATAGTATACTTTATGAAATTAATGTTACAACATGAATTAGGAAATATGGTACAATTCACTGTACAGAATAGGTCATTCAACATAAAATAATAAGATCAAGTAAAACTTGAAGATGTTTCAGCACAGTGCATAGCTAATGACAAATGTTACCATGGTAGTCAGGATACAGGAATAGCAGATACAATCTAGAAAGTTGAATTTTGAGAAGACGACAAAAGGTTCAGGGGAAAAGACAGTCATTATATCCAAAGGTTG
This sequence comes from Atractosteus spatula, assembly GCF_055471065.1. Classification (NCBI taxonomy): domain Eukaryota; kingdom Metazoa; phylum Chordata; class Actinopteri; order Semionotiformes; family Lepisosteidae; genus Atractosteus; species Atractosteus spatula. The sequence goes on from NC_142707.1 coordinate 34,468,123, forward strand.
TCTCCCCATAAAGAATACTAGAGAGGAGAAGAAGGGACACATGATTAGATATAACACAATGAATAGCCTGCTGCCTTGCAGCACTGGAGTCATGGGTTCAATTACAGACCTGGGGTGCTATCTGCACATTCAAGTGGGTTTCCTCCAGGTGCTCCACTTTCCTCCCACAGTCCAAAAACATACTGGCAGGTTAATTGGCTTCTGAGAGAATCGACCCTGGTGTGAGTGTCTGTGCCTGTGTGTGAAGGACTGGCATCCAGTGCAGAGGATGTCCTGCCTTGCACCTTTTGCTTGCTGAGATAGCCCCCATGACTCTGAAGCAGTTAGAACATGTTTGGATGGATGAACTGAAATAAATCGTGCCTAATCATCCTTTCCCCAGGACAAGATAAAGAAGTCATTTTGTATTTGGGAATGGCACTATTCCACAATGAAAAGTGCTTTTCGTGCTCATCTACAGTGGGTTCACCACCACTTGCACAAACAAAAGAAAAAGAAGATAGGGGATAAGTTAGTTATATATTTTTTTCGTTTCTGGCTGGAACTGAATGGATGCTCACCAAATTATTTTTCTTTGCAGAGACAGTTGTTTGAGAGAAACCTGCAGGAGAAATAAATCATTCAGTGAGCAGCATACCATTGTCAGCCAGGGGCCACAATCAATCAGCAGCACATCCTGACAGACTGATTGGTTGACCATGTGCCGAATACTGTGCTGGGATGGGAATTAAAGGGTTGTGTGCAGGATTTCATCAGACAGTTTTTCCTAACACATGCAAGGAAGCCATGCAGATGGAAGAGGGACAGTATAGGAGGACAGTACATGATTTGTCACTAGCAAGGCAGACAATGTCTATGTTAGCATAAGCTGCAGTACCTCTTTTTGGTCATTTATGTTCACAGTTTATAGTTGTGTTTGTCTTTTTTCACTAATTTGTGTTGGACTATTGTTTGACCTATTACAGTATGTTGACCTTTGGGGTTGACAAGTTTATACCAGCTGCATTAGAGTCAACGTCTCTAAATTACTGGGGTGCTCATGCTAAAATGAATTCACATTAATACAATATTTATATAAACCCCTGTAATAGGGCAGCCAGCATTGGAGTGCATAGATGGGGTTGAACTGCCAGAGCACAGCATTGACACACCTCAAAGTCTGCAATATTTACATTCTCTCAAGGATATTAAGGAACTGACAGCACCTGTAAGAGGCTGACATCCTATAAAAGAACTCAGTAGACAGAGGTTTTTCTACTCAGATTAAGTCTTCCTGATGCTGAGATACTTGATCTCAGGATGAGATTATTCTTAGTGATTTAAAAGGTTTGAGAATATACAGTTTGGCTGAAATCAAAGGCTTTAGAATAGGTATGACACCACAAAATGAGGCTTACCTTGATTGAGTCCATCCCAGCTTGCCAGCCTTCCTTGTGGTCTGGTCTAAAGAGGATAGATCAAGTCAAGGGTAAATTCTACTGCTACCAACTTGGGAGTTGAGCGTGCATCTATATGGACTACAAACAGGGTTGGGAAAGGTTAATAACAAGAAAGCTGATGTGTCTGCTTCTTTGACTCCCATATAAAGAGAAGGCTTTATGTGCTGGTTGCCTGACTACCACCTAATTTCATTATTGGTGAGAAGTAATACAACATTTCTTACCATAAATGAACTCTTCACAGGAGTATCTTCAAGTTATGCATACATTTATGAGAAAAATTCTAAGCCCTGGGCAGCACTGTGGCATAGAGGTTAGCAGTGTTGCCTCACACCACTCAGGCTCTGGGTTTAATTTGTTTGTATGTTCTCCCCATGTTGGCATGGATTTCCTCTGGGTGCTCCAGTTTCCTATCTCTGTCCAAAGACATACTGGTAGGTTAATTGGTTTCTTGGAAAATTGGCCCTGGTGTGAGTGTGTGTTTGTGTGAAGAAATGTTTGCGGTATGCGCTCTGCAGTTGACTGGCATCCCTTCTAGGGTGTAACCTGCCTTGCAGCCATTGCTTGCCAGAACAGTCTCCAGCTCCCCTGAAAAACTATATTGGATAAAGTGGTTAAAAATGGATGGATATGAAAATCATGCTATTTGCTATCATTTGTAAACTTCACTTGTTTTCTAACTATACAAGGACATAGATCATTGATATGAATTCAGAGGAGCAGTGGTCCAAGTAGACTGTGGTATTCCCTGTGGTATTCCACTAATTAGGTCCCCCAGTCAGAGCACTCATCCCTTATCTGTACTCTGTGTTTTCTATCCATAAACCAGTATTTAATCCATATCCCCAAAGGCCTACTGTAACTCCTGCAATATGAAAATTAAGTTTTTAAACAGCTTGTATCATTCATTACAAAAATAATTCAGGTTTGGTTTTCAGTTGATTTCCATTGTCAAGTACACAAGGAAGCATCACATGATTATCATCACGTCACTTTCAATAACCACATATCCAATTCAGGGACATGAAGAGTTATCCCAGGAAACATTGGACACAAAGCAGGGTACACCCTGGACAGGACACCAGTCCAATCACAGGGCAAAAACAACACAAACACACATGCACTCAAACCAAGGCCATTTTTTGCAGAAGCTAATTAACCTACTAGTGCTGTATATCTTTTGTTTGGCTGGAACCTGGAACACCCTGAGGAAATCCACACAAATATGGGGAGAATGTGCAAACTCCACATAGAATAACATCTCAGGAATTAAAACCAGCACCCCAACACTGCAAGGCAACAATGCTAACTACTGCAAATCATCATCGCGTCATGTCTTGTGGGTACCTGCCCACAAGGATACATAACAAGTTATATTCTAATGATGTAGTGGTATCCCAAACTGCGCCCTGATTAACCATTAAATATAGGTATATCAATGGAGAGATTAATCTCTCATGAGCAGCTCTTTTGTTCTAACTAAACATTAATCACAGTACTTACTGTATACACTACAGACCTCAATTTATGTTGCATTTGGACAGAAATCAGAACAGGTCACACAGCACTGAAACCAAATGTTGGTTTCAAAGTTTGGCCGCCAATCATTAATGTTTTCCATCATCAATCTCCCTCAATTTTTGCTTTGTACTTCAGTATTAAATGAATGTACAGGCCCGGAAATCATACATGTTGGATACTTTATTGAGTATCTAACACAGTTATTGTTTGTTGTGGTGCAGGCAATATTGTGTCTCAGGGGCTTGCTCTCTGGTAACAAGGTGTGACAAATGGAAGACGTAGCTGGCTTGCAGGTTGCTCTTGTCAACTTCATGGACAGTTTCATTTTAAACAGTGTATGAGAGAAGGCTGTAAACACATTCTGAACACATACTGTAGTTACCACTCTTAAAACTGTTATTATTTTATGGTAGTTAACTATTACAATATGCATTCAAGGTTTCCCTTAGAATGTTGTTTCATGGGTTCTCTCAGTTTCAAATTCCGCAATGACTCTGAGTTGATTTTCTAGTAATACTTACGGTATATATATATTATTTTTTTATAAGGATTTGCTTTATATATTTTAATCCTTGTACCACCAGCGTTTCTGTGATATGCCACAAATGGATCCACTGGAGATTAAAACTATGCACTTATCATAATGACATTACACTTTCCTTAACCAAAAATGTGTCATCAAATGTGTCAATCATGGTTTACACAAATTCCTGTAAAGAAATCCATTTTAAAGCAAGTGAAAAGGAACCAAAACATTTTAATAAAAAGGGAAAGAGCTGACCCCTTCCTTAAACCTCTAAAAGAGCTTTGCAAACCATTGGGAATTGTCACATTATTTAAGTTTACTCCTCCACTTATGTAGTCTAGACATGTTCCAAACTTTCAATACTCAAGGTTTGAAAAAAAAATGTGAAAAAGTAGGAAGGGATGTTTTTTCTTATTTTATGCTGAAACTGGACAGGAAACTGGAGCCAGCCTCTCCAGAGAGAATCAAAATCATGAGACTTCCCTCTCAGCTCATATTCTCCAAGATTATAAAAATATCTAAAAGATATTACAGTAGGTAGGAAAAAACAAAAGTATCTTGCTTATCATGCAGACATGTACTGTGAGATGGCAGCAACCTGCTTTAAGACAATAAAAGGAAATTTTGTTGGAATACAAATGCTGCTGTAGAGTTCTCTGTATCAGGAGGATTCATCATGGCGGCACCCCCAAAGGATAATAAACTAGCATTCCAAAATCTTATTAAATAGCATATTTCATTGCTGTGCTTCACTTCTTGTCCATTTCTGTTATTTTTTGTGTTAGGTTTGTGTTACTACTAGTGTATCATGTGTACAATGCAGAACGTTCTTCATCTAGATTTTCTAGGTTTGACCTTTACTTGTACTGTATTTTGGAGAAAAATTAACTGTATATGTTTATATTAGTATATTATATAAGGTGGCTATACCTTAAAAAAGTTCAGGTGGGTAGCTACGTCAGCATGCACAGGCTGCAAAGGAATAAGTAATAGGTTTATTCCATGCTGAAAAGAGAAGAAAGAAAACACAACTTTTCGGCTGTGGAGCCTATACCTTAAAAAAGACAATATAAAAATATTATATATATAAAATATATATAAATATACAATATATATATAATCCCCCAAATTTTAGGATTTTATTTGATTTCTAGAAAGATAAAAGCAAACCTTTATTGCAAGAAAAGATGTCTATTTTTATATACTGTACAGTACTGGCTACCCGATTTTTAAAATCTTTTCTGGACTAGGCCAAAAAATAATTGTCTAAAGCTATATACCTGGGTGAGGATCATTAACAAAATACAAAGACATACAGCACTCCTGTACACAATTTCACCTCCAAGATTAAATAATAGTAACGTTATTACATACGCAGCTCACAGAGGGAGCACATGCTAAAATACTGTATGTACAGAAAAAAAGGTGAGATACTGAACACTGTGTTACAGGGTAAATACAGAAATTTGTATTCATGGTTTAATCCATTATTAAATAACAGAACTAATCTCCTACCCGAGAGGGAGTTTGGTACAATTAGCTAGAAAACACTGAGGTGCAATGCTCATTGTTCACAGTTTATTCAGATAGTCAACAGCTGTGTGCCTAAATGAACAGTGAATTCGGTTGTCGTGGAGCCTTTAAAATGATTTATATTCAGAAAAACACTGCAAACACTTTTCATATCCTCCCAGGCTGATGCAAATATTCACACAATGAAAGGGCAGTTCGTTTCCTGACCAGGTATATACAGTATACAATATATCTGTATCTATACCCAGTAATACTGTATACTGTACAGTACATGAACGCAGCTCTTGTCAAAAAAGCAACAAACCTGTGGCAAGTGAGCAATACTGTGATTAAATTACTCTATAGTATGTAATTTACTGCTAGACAGTATATGCTTTATCATTTATTAAAAAGAAAAATACTTTGTGTAAAACAAATGCGCTAAATGTAAGTACACAGCTGTGTGTATTTTGCCAAACAGCCATCTTGTTGCTTCTTTATATACTAATTTTTTATTTGACAATCTTAATGAAATTTAGAACGGTCTTTACACATTTCATGCAAAGCCCCTAAAGTAAATCAGAAAACATTTTTCCACATGTGGTTTTTAAAATCACTTTCTGAATTTCTAACTTTTCTTCTCTGTGCTTATTCCAACTATGTTTCTGATGGCAGCAAAATTCAGTTAAAATTATTTTTTAGAAGAATACATCTCTGAGGTTTCTTCAGTTTAATTCTTAAAAATAAAATGCATGAATGAATAAAATAAATCTACTCTGAAAGAAAAGTTTGATTCCAGGGAGCTTCTTGACCATTAAGCTGAGATAGCAGTTTACTTAAATTTGTACAGGGAATTAAATATTTTATGTGCACAAAACATAAGCATTTCAGAAGATTATATTGGTTATAAACATTTATAATTCTCTCAGTCATTTTCCCTCAAAAATGAAACACAATGAGCTGAAGGTATGGATTCTTGTATATATTAGAATAGTAAACAATGCTAGTTTTTACAGTACTTCATTCACTTTGTTTGTTTGTTTGAAATATACTGTATCTGGAAATTCTGATTTGTTTATCTACAAAACTAGTACATAAAATCAATTTATGAAATATCTTCATCGTAGGTCTTCTTCCTCCAATAAAAAAACCAAACATAATTAAAATTTTATTCATAGATGCATTTACAAAAACAATAAGTAAAGGCCTCTCCACTTCCCAATTAGGTAGTCCCCCTGTGTTTTAAAGCCATCAAATTAAATACAGGCATTTCATTCCAAGTCACTCTACAGTGAGACAGTTAACTATATGAGCCTAGTTCAACATTAAACTACAGCTTCTTTATGAGTATACAACCTAAACTGGAAAAATAACAAGCGGAAGCACATTCATAATATACAAATAGAAATGAAAACGAATGGCATATAAAAACACTAGTACAATACTCAAAGGAATAGAATTAGCTCCGGTTTGTCTATCTCTAAACATCTCGCTATAATTATGTTTCAATACATAAAGGAAGTAATTGCTAATTCAACCAAATGGAACCAATTCATCTCATCTACTTAATAATGCCTATAAATTTTTCTTACTATGAGATCAAAGACTAGTTGCAATTTTATTCTTCTGTTTTTGGTTTTAATAACAACAATAAATTACATTCAAACAAATTGCTGTTCATGTTGGCTGTATTATTTCTTTACTGTATCACAGTTGCAAATCATTAAATAACCAAAGCAGAAAATTCTCAGCCTGCTTTTCAAAACATGACTGTATGTTGGTTTTTATTTGAGGTGGTGGTGGTGTTGTGGGGGGGTTATGTGGAGAAAAAGTTTGAAATGTTCCATTTCCATGGTTGAGTTAAAACTGTTTAGTGTTCCTGTCAGACAATCACTTTGATATGTTAATGTGACAGCAAGGTCCCAGAATTCCCTATGAGTGACACCCTGTGCTGGGGTGGTCGGTACAGATTGGGGGGTTTTAATGTTGCCTTTGGCTTTAGCTAACACAGCTGCCAATCACAACAAGCCACTCATAAACTGCTTGCCCATCAAATGTCATTCTAATAGGGGGCTGCAGTCAATCTAGACAAGAAGTTATTTTGACAATGTAATTACGACTCTGCGCTAAAGGGGAGGAGAGTACAGACTGATAGAGTGAGATTTATCGATTACAGAGTAGGGTGAATTTATCAATGTCCAAGGCTCAGCTCCAACACAGTCCCTTTGAAATTACGCTTGCTCCTTCTGTGAGCACACCAAGTTGAAAGCCCTTTCAAAATGTACACTCTGTCCTTTTCAAAAGAATTGGATTTGTGGCAAATAACAGTTTATTACAAAGCATCAATAGGCTTCCCAGAAGACAGTTTAACAAGAGACATTAAACCAGTGAAAAAAGGAGAACAGCTTTTTGTGCTGTGCCTATACAGTACTTCTCAAAACTAAAATGCCACATACAAAAGGTTGTATTAATATATTTTAAGAACAACTAGGAAATATACCATCTATTGGTGACAAATATTTTACAGACCATTATTTTTACTAATGATGTAGTGTTATTTACCCACAGATAAAAACTGCAAAAGTACTTGTAAAAAAGAACAAATTAATATATTGTACAGTATGTTAGAAACTTGCATCAAGTAAGCCATCAATTTTTAATTTATACCAATACACTTATCTCATAAATTATTTTCTTACAGTAATTAACCTAGTGGCTAATATTTTTTAAAATTTGATGTGGACATTTCACGCAGGATAGAGTATTGTCTTCCTTTATAGAGCACCATTATTTTATTCTCTTACTTTTCAATTTCAGATACATTTTGAATTGTGTGTTATCCTCCCTTAACTTATCCCCCATTGCTTTCTGAGTGAATGGTAATGAAATATACTGATGGAAATAAGAAACACAACATTTTCTGGAATGAGAATACTATATTTATAGCTGACAGTACTGTATATACTTTCATTAAAATGTGTTAATTTGATTTAAGCCCTCTCACCAGCTTGTGCAGTGAGGCATTGCAATTTGCCACTCACATGAAAGGTTGTTAGGTGCACTTTTACCCAATAAAGTCCAGGTGGAACAATGCCTGATCAGGTCACCTTTCAAAAGGCCTTAATTCAAAGCTTAGGTCACTGAAACAGAAAGGCCACATTTAGTCAGTTTTCTGTGCATTCCATAATGCCTTGAATGTCGTCAGAAGCAAGGGAGAGGGCCTTTGGCATGCTGCAGGCAAGCATGTCATGTGCCAGCATTGCCAGACACTATGGAGTAAGCGGCTCCACTGTGTCCCGACTGCAGAGAAGGTTTCAGCAGACCGGCAGGACAGATGACTGTCCAAGATTCGGCCACCCTCAAGTGACCACACCAGAGCAGGACCGACACTGGTCCCTCTGAGAGATTGTTTCAGATCTGCCACCCGTACTGCTGCTGAAACTACTGGCAGACACAATGTCCGCATCAGAGAGGTTAGTGAGACTCCATGCTGCTGGCCTTAGAGCAAGGCGACCTGTCAGAGGCCCTCTGCTAACGCCTCCTAGATGTCACACCCAACTGGCTTGGGACAGACAGAGGCTGTGATGGACTCGTCAGCAGTGGCATCAGGTCCTCTTCATGGATGAGTCACTCTTCAGCCTGTTCCACACAGACGGGAGGGCCAGAGTGTGAAGGATGAGTTTCTTTTTTCCATCTGTATATTAAATATCTGTATATTTTAACTATAAATGAACGAATGAGGACAACATGCTAACTCACATTATGGAAAAGAGATAAACAGACAACAAGTATTTTCATAGCAGTGTTATAAATATATCTTAGAATTAAAAATTGAGCCTAAAATGATACTGTACTGTATGTACTTTTGATTAAATGTTCTAGGAGGACTTCATTTGTGTGGCTTGATCATCTTAAGATCAATGTACTTAAATAATAAACTTCATAGAACTTCAAGAGCTAGCCGAGACACCTTAAGGGATACTGTAAGCTGTGTTGAAAGCAGAGTAAGAGTAAAATTCAGGCTTGACCAAGGAAAGACTGAGACATAGCAGGATGTACTGTAGAACAGCAAGTTAGCACCACGCATGGTCCACAACTCCTCATTTGAATTGCACAGATTTCCAGTTTTTGATGATTAATTATCTTGATATTGTTGGCTTAGGAAACTGGGGGAAGAGTTGTGAAAAATGTAGGCTGGGTTGTTCGAAACAACTGCTTCTCCTACAGATAATGGTAGCAGGTACCCCAGTCTTTACGGATTTCTGTGAACTGGTGACTCAAACACTTGATCCTCAAATGCTATCTGCGTGGAGTTTGTATTTTCTTCCCATGATTGGTTGAGAATTCTGAGTGCTCCATTTTCCACTCAGAATCTAAGGACATATTAGTAGGTTCTTTGGCGTTTGGGAAAATTTGCCATGGTTTGAGTGTATGTGTTTCTGTGTTTATGTCTGTGTCTGCCTTGCGATGGAAGGTATGGTATGTATGTACATCTAGTATGTATCTCACCTTGCGCCTGTCGCTTGCCTGGATAGGCTCCTCCACAAGCCTATATTGGATAAAGAGATTAGAAAAACGATTTATGGTGAAATGGTGAAACCAAATGGTGTTTGTCTCGCCTTAATGTTCTCAATCAGGGCAGAAATCATAATATTGAAGTAAGTGATCATAACATGATTGAATCTGAGATTTTCTGGAGGCAAAAACACACAAATGCTTGAATTGAGTCATGCAGTTGAATTCAATGCAGAATAATTTATGTGGTATTATGAAAGCCACTTTGATCAAAGGACTAATGTGAGCTCATATGGGCCAAAGGGCTGGTTCTCTGGACTTATGTTACTTTTCTTTCCTACATCTGTGCTTTGGCTGAGATATTACTTTATTCTTTTCAAGTCAAATTAACCCCTCCCCCATCATCTCATATATTATTTGATCAAGGGGATTGAACCAACCCAAATTTTATGAAGTAAAACTTTGTTTCAGCAATAATGTTTCAATAATTGTATTACGCAGTGGGACATACTGTACTGAATAAGCCTTAGCACATCATTTGCTGTCAAATTGTTAAAAGGCCCTGCATGTATAAAAACCATTGCCATTGAGTTTGTTTCTGCATTTCTTTTAGGAGGTTTGATCAGTTAAACAACATTAAAGGAATGTAGAGTCTGATTGCAAGATCTTTAAGGGCTTTGAAATTTAATTTCATGACACGTTTGCCCAAAGCACAAATCACACAGTTTTTCCACAAAACAGTGCCAGTTTCCTGAATTAAATGAAAACTTACAATTAATGCAATGTATGGGGAATACAGTGGAAATGCCACATTGGAAACATCTTTAAATATACAGTGTATACAGCATCCTATTCAAATATGAACTCAGGTTCCTTTTTAGCATTTTAGATGGTTCTGCACTGAAAATCAATATAATGTATGAGCTGACTGCTAAATATCACTTCTTTATCCACTTAAAAAAAAAATCTAAAATATAAGTTCCATAGTTTAGTTAAACTACTGTATTATTGAGACTGAAAGCAGGCATGATTTGGATTAGTCTGATTTATTGGCTTAAGTCTCTTGGCTGAAAGAATGACAACTTGTCCACGAGGACAAAACTATCAGAACTTCCAAAAGAAGCAAACAGGTCTGAAGTTACAAAATTTAAAATAGAATACACAAAAGACAACAGTTAGTATATTACATGAATATTGGAGATTTGTAACAGCCTGATAGAAGCCTTAGTTGCATTTCCAAGTAGACTAGTGAGAGGGGAGAGTTTGGGGCACAGTGCTGAAATACAACTTCTGTACAGGGAGAAGTCACCTGGAGCAATACTTCTAATGCTCGAGTACTTGACTTCACATACAGTACATTCCCCCTAGAGCTGTATAAATACAAATCAAAAACACAAATGCAAATTAAAAAAATACAATCTGAAAGGGGAAATGAAAATATTTCACAAAGCCAGAGTGCTTTAAACCAGTTCTTCTGAAGGTGGATATCCAGGACATTGGGTAGGTGGATAAGGCAGTGAATGAAAAAGGTTCTGGGAAAATGTCAGGGGCATGCACAGTAAAGAAGGTTGGGGGATCCCTTGATGCCTGTGCCTGGGCTGTGACCAGGAACCATAGTACACCGCAGGGGCAGTGAAGGGTGTGAACAAGGAGCCCCGACTCAACATAGTCTGAATGGCAGGTTCCTGTGGAAGTAGAAAGAGGTGGATATGAGAAGAGAAAAAGACGAGAACACAGTTTGTGACACTATGGTAGGATGGGCAGATTGGAGCTGAATGTATCAGGCAGGGTTAGGAAAATTGCACCTAAACCTTCCTGCCACTAGAGCCACTAATAAAGACTTGTAATCACTATAAACAGACACATTGGGTGATCATTAGTTAATTAATTAAATAACTGGGGGAGGATTTCAAAGACACGTGTTCACATTGGTGTGATTAGTTTTGTTTGGGAGATAAATGCTTCATACTGTTGGCTGGATGAGTTCAGAATGCAAAACTAAGAGTGTGTTATTTACCACTATTCTGATTAATAAAGTCTCTTGCATTGCACTCCTCAAGTCCTAATGAGATTTTAATGTGCTCAGACTCCTTGAGCCCACCAATACAAGCCTATCACAATGGAGTTTGATCTGAGTTGGTGGGAGTGTACAGTTAAGTTTCATTTAAACAGGAAGAAGTGGGAAACCATGAAGAGTATTTGCACATGGTAACGTATGTCTGTTGCAAGAGTGAGCTACTGTACAAGTGTTACCATGCAAAAGAGCTAGAATAAGTTAGAGTCACGGTACTTAGATTTAAGTAGGTGAAAGTGGGCAAAAGTAAGGTTTCACCTCCTTGCGAGCATACAGTATATATAAATCTTCATTCCCAAATCACGAATCAGAATGATTGTGGGTGATTGTTTCTAAATCAATAACTCTTGTGTTCATTGGATTTTATATGAAAATAAAAAGAACCATAGAACTGTGAAACAGAAATATTTAAATATCAATAAATACAAATATAACCATACAATATTTCAATGGGTAATTTCAATGTTAATTACTTAATAAAATTAATTTTATGAAAGTAATAAACTACATTACTGTGCAATATATACATTAACACAATGAGTTAATAATAAAACATATGGCATGCTCTAAATCAGGGTTGGGGAATGTCCGGCCCGTGGGCCTTATACGAAATCATTTGGTCTGGCACTGCCAAGGCAACTGCAGGCGGGACTCGAAATTCAATAAATCTAGGAGCTTTTTTCATAACAAGATAAATTTATATTAAGTGAATCATAATAATAACGTAAATTTTGAGGGACAAGCAAGGAACGTCCATTACGGGATAGACAGGACACATACGAGTACATGACGGGACAGACACTTATGCTTCTCGTCGGCTGCCCGCGGAGGACTCAGAGGACAGTCAGTGCCAGGCAGGCTGGGAGTGTACATGTTGCGAAAGTGTTAACACACTGTGGCGAAACTATGGCGATCCGGTGATAATGAGACGAGATGCGATGAGATGATTCCTCACGACGTTGATGACCTTGCCTCCAATGATTGACGACAATGTTGTCGACTTCTTTGTCGACACAGACGATAAATCCAATCCAACCTTTATCCACACGTCCACGATCAACAATCCTCGCAAAAACTGAATCTCAGATTAAGATTAAGGAAATTACAGTACACAGAAAATACCTCAAGAGTCGATGATACGAACATTGGATATGTTCCAAATCCAAGATGCCGGATTAGAACAGTGATCAAAGCAAAATAATCGCGTCGCTGGCGACACACACACTGGATAGTTATTAAAACTTAAGTGGTGTGACATCCTACAAATGGCGACTACAAAGAAAAGAAAAGTTGATGCAGAGTGTCGATCTTTCCAAGAGAAATGGACAAATTATTATTTTTTTGTTGAAGTCAAAGGCAAATCTGTGTGCCTAGTTTGTGGCGATGCGTTAGCAGTAATGAAAAAAGCCAATCTGGAGCGTCATTACAGCTCAAAATATGCTAAACTCAATGAATTGGGAGGCCAAATGCGTCTGGATAAAATCAATGCTCTTCAGCGGAGTTTGGAATCACAAGAAGCCGCTTTCACTATGCATCTGTGTTTGGAACAACTTACTGCTGCGAGCAGTTCTTTTCAAAACTTACCATCGCAAAGAGTCGACTGCGCTCCATACTGACCGACGCAAACCTGGAAAAGCAGTTGCGAGTAGCAACATCATCAATACCAGCTAACATCACACGCCTCACCAAAGAGAAGCAGATCCAGCCATCACATTAGGGGTGAGTTAATTAAATGTTTGACCAAATATAGCAGGCTAATTTTTAAATTGATCATTTTGTATGGCCCGCGAATGATATTATAAATATCTAAATGGCCCTTGGCAGAAAAAAGGTTCCCCACCCCTGCTCTAAATGGTGCATAAATAATCATTTATGTTCTTTTTTCTCTTTCCTAGCGTTAATCCCGCATCAGCAGGGTCCGCTTGTCGGCACACCAGTCTCCATTTGGTGGTTTGAACCAAATCTTTGAGCTGACGTTGCCATTAACTGTGACCGAGAAATACTCCAACTGGCGCGTCGCTCTGCCTGCTGTCGGAGTGGGGGGGGGGGAGGAGAACAAAGTAATGTAGCCAATTCATAGAGGGGGATTATTAGGAGGCATTGGAAATTTGGCCAGGACGCCGGGGTTATACCCCTACTCTTTTCGAGAAACACCTTGGGATTTTTAATGACCACAGAGAGTCAGGACCTCGGTTTTACGTCTCATCTGAAGGACGGAATTTATGTTCTTTTTTAAGGTATCTAAAATTGATTATTATACAGGTAGTCGTAACATCATATTAGAGGCAGTAGAAATTAGCTGTTGTAATAGTGATTGTAGTACTATCACAATGGTGCTTATATGCACTTCTTTTTTTAGAGATATTGTTGATGGCTCAAACTTTAATGTCCCTGGCTTTTTATTCTCTTGTGAGTTACCAAAGTTTAAGATCAATCTGCAGTGGAAACTTTTGAAAGTTGGCCAGTTGTCTGAGAAAACTGCAATCAGGAGAAATTAGTAGAAATCTGAAAACTTATTTATCTAGGGTGAATCATTTTCATGTGACCTTAAATGTTTTCCTAAGCAGCTTAGTTCCTAGCTCTGTCCTAATGTCCTGCTGAAAGACAAATTCAGTAATTAATACTAATCATTTTCCTAAATCATTTTTATTACTATTGCAATGATTTTATTGCAGCATATTAAAAATGATTAACCATAAGACTTATACCAGATGCAACTGTGTCTTTTTAAGACTAAGCGGGCACGTATGGTATTTTAATTCTAAATAGGTAGCTGACACTCAAGTTGATTTGACTTTCCACAGCCCCTGCAATATTGGATTTACTGTACTCATCATATGGAGCTCTTAACTGAAGTTCGGGAGAGATTATGAAAACCAAGCCCCACTTTGCTCCACCTGTTCAAAATAATAATAATTTTGTTTCAATCCTTTTTCACATTTCGTCTTATGCATCCCTCCTCCTCCCCATCTACACCAATGCAGCTGCCCCCCTGGTTAACCCTGCACTCTGCATAAGATCCTGTCCTCCTTGTCCTTTGACCAGGGGGTCGGCCTTCAGACAAGCAGGTTAAGTCAAGTCTCACTACACCAAAATACTCAACAACAACATCCTCAAACAAATTTAATTTTAGAGTGTCGTCATTCCTACAGAACTGTAGAACAGTATTAGATGTAGGATAAGGATTGAGTGACAATTTGGGTTTAGAAGTATTTTACATACAGTAGGTTTAGTGTGTACTGTAGGTAGTCTTGTGCACATAAAGGTGGAGACACTTTTACTGAAGCTTTAAGTGGATGAACTGAACTTTGAAAATGTACAATTTGAGTATGCACAGATGACTCCATGTACATAGTGGAGCAACTGAAGCTGACAGAGGTCATAGACACTGATCTCGGTAACAAAGTATACCTTCAAATAGCCATAATAAAGAATTCAGCCAACCTGGATTCATTATTTTCATTTTCAATGATATCTAATAAAACAATTTGTCAACATTTTTCATAATGTTGCTCATATAATAAGTAATACCACATACAAATCAATTTTAATGAGAATATCTGCAATCAAGCCATTAACCAAACACTTTTCATTATCTCAAAAGAGGAGCCCAAGAAAATAAATCCAATCGACCATCTATCTGGTTCTGCTTTCCCAATAGTTCGGAAAGAACTACACTTTTGCTAACTTCCTCAAGTCTCACAGGTCTTGTAGACCACCCATTTGCGTAGGTTCCTGTTTCTTCATAGTTAAAACCACTTCCCTGTGGTCCCCCAGTATTTACATACAACATTACAAGTCAAAACACAGCAGACCACTGGGGATACTGAGCCAATAAATAGCTCACGAAAGTAGAACTTCTGTGTGCTAAGGATGAACTCTGATGCTATGTAATGGTGCCCCCCACCCCCCAACAAAAATATACACAAATCAGGATATTTCAGAGAGATAAAGTTGATGTAAAATGTGCCTACAAATTCCTCTTGGGTTTCTAGAAATATTATGAAAATAACAAATTATTCTGAGGACTTATATTTTTTAACTAATTAGCTTATTTAGTTCTTCTACTTTTTAATAATAACAGAGGCCTCATGTAGTCAAAATGTGATGAATGGGAATTAATATTCTTTGGGATTTATTTCAATTAAAACATACCGTAGACCATGTACTGTACATACAGTATATACTGTACTGATCGTTGTAAAGAAACCTATCACTCTACATATTTATGTAAAAATATATAAAAATTCAAGCATAGAGATTTTATATAATGATTAAAAGTGTTTCGATTAAATGATTGTTCATGACTCAACTGATACACCCAACATTGACTATTACATACCATAATCACTAAATTGCCACAGAAACAATTAAGTACATTTGATGAGAAATATCAAGCCTACTGACAATCAATAAAGAAAAATAGAAAGAACCACTATGCTCCTCTTATTTTAAGAAGAATGTCTTTATGCCATTAGTATGCTGTGTGCTGGACTAAGTCAGAGCACTTGTAAATCTGAGGTGATCACAACCCAAAATTTCTAAGATGGCAAGATGTTGCAGACATACACAGCCCATGATCTAGAAAACTACAAGTCATGATTATTAAAGATCAATTGGGAGGTTCAAAAGTCTGAGTGTCTATTTGATACAGAATTCCATTTGTGAATGGCAACGTGATGTCATATGCTGTAACTACTGTAACTACATTGATCCTCAAGTCCTGTAACATCACTTGATGCCTTTCCTGTAGGTTCATCATGATGTGGCAACATTCCAAGGGGATAACACACTCAACTGCTTATGTAACAATGGCCATCTTTCAATGGATACATTACTCACCAGCATTGAACTCCTGTGAACACTTATTGGATTAGCTAGGACAACATGTGACATCTAAGGCTTAGACTCCACTGAACAGACAGAATCTGCTAGATCCAAGCAAGATCTACAGTACAAGAAGAATTAAACAGAATTCCACCAAGACTGCAACTCCAACAAATGCATCTGTGCCACATATGCCACATATATGCTGCTTATATCAATTACAACAGTGGCCACATACTGTATTCTACTAGCCTGTGACCTACACAGTAGACTTTCTTTTGATCAACTTTTTTGTGATTGCAAGAATTTATGTACAGTAAATCCTGTCTTCTCAATAAAATGTTGGTGTACCAGTTGCAAAAAAATATATATATATTTTGTCATTTTCCTCATTATACTTTATAAATAGTTATAAGGGATACCTTTCTTTTAATGTTCATTATACAGTGCCATTCAGCCTCTTCCTATAATGTCACATTTTGTGAAAGTTGATAGTCTTACAGTATATTTGATGAGCATGAATAAATCCACCTGTATACAAAATCAGAAACTTCAGCACTCAGGTTTGTGATAAAACATCATGTCCAGATCAAAAGAAATCTGTGACAGTCTTCGTCTTTGTTGTTGTTTATCAGTCTGGAAAGGGTTACAAAGCCAATTCCAAACAATATGAAATCCTCAGGACCTGGATGCCTGGATGCCTTGCTATTGTTGAATCTACCATGAATTCTCAATACACTAGAGTATTCTAGAGGAAAACCATGCAATAGGACAATAATCCAAGCCATACAAGTAAGTCTATGACAGAATGGCTCAAAAAGAAGAATTTCAGGATTTGGGAATGGCCAAGTCAAAGTATAGACTTAAACCCCATAGTGATGCCATGATGGGAATTTAAGATATCTGTGCATACAAGAAGGCCCTCAAACATCACAGAGCTGAACCAGTTCTGAACCAGAATTTCTTCCAGGTGATATGAGAGACAGATCAACTCTTACAGGAAATATTTAATTCATATTTTCGCTGCTAAAGGGCATGCACATTTTTTAATAAAATACAAAGACATTGAATGCTGGTTGATTACTTACAGTATGTAATGACAAAGAAGTCAAATCAGGTTACTATTATCTACAAGTAGGTAGCTGCGACAGCACGCGTAGGCTGCAAAGGAACAAGTAAAGGTTTATTCCGTGCTGAAAAGATGAGAAAAACACAACGTTTTGGGCGTGAAGCCTTCTTCAGGTGTGACAGGCTTCACAGCCGAAACATTGTATTTCTTTTCTTCTCTTTTCAGAGATTATTTTATTTTATTATTACTTGGGGAGGCCTAGGTGAACGGTAAAAAAAATTAAATATGTTAATTCAGTGGTTTAACATACAGTATGTACTGTATAGAGGGTGTACTTACTGTACTTTTTGACCACACTGTATGTTGATTGCACAAGTATTCAGACCTGTGAACTCAAACTCTCTACCACCTTTTCACACTGTCGTGGTACAATTTTTGTCCCATCATCATCACTCAATTTTGGGGATCACTTTTATTACTTTTCAAATTTTTCTACAGTTTATCAATAAAATTCAAGTCAGGATCTTGACTGGGCCACTCAATGACTTACAGTATGTTTTTTTATTCTTAAGCCACTTCAGTGTAGCTTTCGCCTTGTGATTTGGATCATTATCCTGCTGAAAGGTGAATTTATGTCCCCGTTTTATGTTTGAAATGTGTTTTTTTCTCTAAGATCAGCCAGTACTTTGCTCCATATACTGTACTGTATATTCCCACCACTGACATCAAGCTTCCCAGCCACTGCTAATAAAAAGCAGAACTATAACATAATGCGGCCACCACAATGCTTAAGAGTAGGGTTGGTGTTGATTGAGTAATACACTATGTGTTTGTGTAAGATATAAAGCTTTGCATTTAGAAAAAAGGTTCTAAATTGGGAACTTGCAATTCTTGTCTGATCCATATTTTTTGCAGTACCACTTAGCTGCTTTGATACAAACCCCAAGTGGGATTTCAGATGTTTTTTTATTATTCTTTTTCAGTTTAATGCAAGCCCTCTTTGTGAAATAACTGTGATATTGTTGGACATTTTCTCCCATCTCAGCTCTTGTGCTCAATAACTCTTTCAATGTTATCCGTGGCATCTCTAACAAGTTTCCATCTTGTCAAGCTGCTCGGTTTGGATGGAAAGCCTGATCTAGACAGTGTCTGGGTGCCTTCCACTTCTTAATGATCAACTTCACCTTTATTAAGGGACTTTGAAATGTTTTGATAACTTTCTCATGATCTGTGCCTTAATATAACTTTATCCCTGAGTTGTTTTGAAAGTTCTTTGGACTTTACAGTTGAATTTTTGCGTGAAATTCACTACATACAGAGATCAAAGAGTTTGGAAAACATAGGCAGTCATGATTTTTCTTTTGTATTTTCTATTTACCTATTTTTGTTTTTTAATTGAACATGGGCCCTAGGTTGTGTATATAACCAATATTATTATTATCCATTTCTCCGTCATTGTGTTACGATCTCCATTGTGCAAGAGTCCGAAAACTTTTGCAAGGCACTGTACCTGTGTACATAAAACAAAAGAAAATCAAAATCACAATGATTCCATTCTACCCTTTCATAGTAGTCACATATTGTTTGTCCACTAAGGTACAAAAAATAACCTCTACTATTTCAATTACTAGAAAATGGTGTTGGAACGTCCATAAATAGGTGGTACACATGCATGGGTAGGTAGCAGGAGTAGGAGGCTCAACAAGAGGTCCCAATATACACCTACTGTATACACCTATCTGTTGGTGCCAAGGCTTCTCTAGAATTCCACAGTGCCTAAAGCAAAGTAGAAGTGACTACTTTTTTGCAGCTTTAAATGTTTAGAATCTTCTGACAGGAGCGGTTGTTTTATTATATTAACGGTAAATTGAAATGGATTCTACACACCTGTGCAACAGGGTGGAAGAGGAGCATTATGTTGTTGGCTAATTAACCTATTCCACATGTTCTACACTCAGATTATCTCACCTAGTTATTTGTGAAGCAATGGTATCGGCTTTAACAACTTTGAATGGTCCCAGTTAGGTGGCTTCCCTGGCCAATGATGTGGATGTGCTTCACAGCTCCAGTGAACCTTTTTTCACTGCTTGCATAGTGAGCTTTCCTTCTGCCAGTGCCATTACTGCATTAAAAGGTTCCACTACTTCTACTCTTCCATCTTTGTACCCCAGTGATGCATCCCACGCTTAACACCACTGTAATGAGACATTATTTTTAAAGGCTTGAAAACACCAGTGTGCACAGAACCAACTTTGAATGCTCTTAACGACTGTATTTACCTGAGAGTTGAGCCCAAATGAACTCAGACCAGTAATGTACGTTGAACATGCAGAATGTAGACATATTCTGACACAAATACTTCTCTGCTCATAGCTTTAGACCCCCCAGGAGGGGGTGATGCCCTGAGGTTACTGGGGAAATGAGCAATACTGCCCCCAGTTGCCCTTACCTCCCCACTGGAACTGCTCTGTGGTCAGCCACTCCAGCCCCAGGGGGTGTCTCCTTGCCAACTACTGCTACACTATATGTAAACAATATTTAAGTTATTCATTTTAATTTTTCTTATGTGTGACTTGAGGAACACATCAGTTTAGAAACACCATGCTAACAAATGTGTTCATGTAATACATTCCCATTATACCTAGGTATTGTAACTCATTTAATTTATTTGGGTTTTTTGTCCTTGATGTTATTTGTTTCTTCTAAGTCATTTTACCAGAGCCTGTTGCATCCATGCATTGCCACTTTTTCCACTATTGTAGAAGACAGTACAGCCCTACTATATTGAGTATTGTATTGCATTTAATTGTCATGTGACTTCACCGGATTAACACAAATCGTTAATTATTTTTGCAAGGTGATACCCAAGAAGTTAACAACATAAAAAAAAACTAAATGTAATGATCCTAACTGTCCCATTAATCAGGACTTAAACCTTGTTTTCTTTAAAAAATAATAGTTTCTATAAAAAATAATAGTCTTCTCAAAAGTTATCAATTCCTTTGTTTAGCATCTGGATTTATGTCCTATTGTCTCAGTGCTGCCCTGTCTGAAAAAAACATGTACCTTTTGTTGGGTTCTGAAAGCAAACAGCAAAAGAGGAAAGAAACATTTCTGTGAGTGCATGTTGCTTACATTTATTTTATTCCTTGGTCTCCATCTTGTCTTTGGAAAGCTCACAAATATAGCATCGGCATATTTACAAGGATTCAGCAGCAGGATCCAGTGATAGAAAACTAAGCAAGATGTCTTTCAGAACAAGTCTGAATGATTCACACAGCACATAGTACTAATTAGAATAAAACAGCAGAATGAGTTTAAAGACTATCTGGAACTATGCCCTCTTCAATACAATATTTTCCAGTTTGCTACAAACACAATGTTTCTACTTTTCTTTAAAGAATTCACATTCTATATTAAGAGCACTGTGTAGGGTGGAAGTTGGTCAATGAGAAACCTGTATATTTCTTTATATTATTATTTTATTATTTAGTTTTTAGTAGGAACCTGATCTGCAGTCTTACTAGTTTTCCTTTTATAGATACACAAATATTTCTGAAAGATATTACTGAAAGACATAAATACAGTATATAGGTAAACATAAAGATATTAATGAAGAATTAGACTATATGTGAATACACTATATCACTGTGAAAGACAGGTGTTAAAATGACTAAACTTTGTTTCTTTGAGCATTACTGTACAGTATATTTAGAAAAACTAAATACACTGTCAGTGCTTCAGAATTATGTTTGTAAATGGCTTAACCTATCTTAGAGCTCTTAACCCCACGATAGCTCTGAAAAATAAATGCTGAAGGCCATCACTTAAAACCCTAAAATGATTTGTTATGACTGGGCAGAAGAGGCCGAACTGGCCTTCAATTGACCCGAAGAGCCTTATGCATATATTACTAGGTCTAAGTACTGTAATATCGTTACCACGGAAAGAAATGTTGCTTTAATCATTACAGAAAGCAAACTTTAAAAATAACAAAAGAAGAAACACGTTTAGGGTATTTGATGATAGTGTGAATATAAAAATGATCACTTATCTTAATTAGCCAAGCAATTAGCCTCTGCCCTGGGGCCTGGAAACTTCCGTTTTAAGTGAAAACATTCTGGGGAAAAAAAGCTTTAAAAAAGCCTCACTCACCCCTTAAAAACGAGCCCAGGGAGTATCTCCGGAACTGTAGTTCAAGCAAACTAAACAGTGAGAAATGCCATGCTAATGCAGGACCACCCTCGGAGTACTGCAGAAGGCAGAGGGCCAGAGGACCCCTGTCAGGCTATAGGCTGGTAATGCCTGTGTTCACAGGGGCCAGCTTCTGTACTTTGTTAGGGTAGAGAGGCCTGCAAAGATTTTTGTGGCATCGCTGGAATGGAGAGTTTATTTAGAAACCGGGTGGCCAAGGAATCACATGAAAAACTATAGCAAATTTAATGTTTCCCTTGCTGCGACCTTCTTGACAGCAAACATATACAAGAGCACTTCAGCTCTGCTGCTCCGCTTAATCGGCAAAAAGAGTGAGTTTGAACATTGTACAGTGCCAGTTTGTTTACACAATTTGTCATGGGTGAGTTTGAAAGCATAAACACCGCTAAAAGACATCAAGTTCAGGAGACCCACTTTTAAACTTAATAGGAAAAGTCACTTTACAGTGTAAGCACCACTATTATTTTATTAGAGCAAAATCAAATTGAGGAAATACTACATGAAATTAAAGTATTGGATTATCTTTATTATATGACTTAAATGTCTCACAAAAGAAGTTTGTGAAATAAGGCGGAAAGCTTCTCAGACACAACTTCAACATTCTTTATTATGTTAAGCATTTTACATAGAAGGCTTTTACAGAAAAATGATTCATTCCTTTTATGCATCTTGGTCATAATCATAATATTGAATGAAGGGATCTTTTCATGTGACACAATCTGTAATTTCTCTACAGAAAATACAATTATAAATAAGCTCTGATGATTTCAAAAATATCTAAAACAATAATGTAAGCTCATTTTAACTATAAGAAAGTTCGCCTTTATCATGAACGTATATGTATATTTTCATTGCTACATACATGTATGTAATATTACATTAATAAACTACTGCTTATTACAAGCTGAACTTATTCTCATTTTCTAACCGCTTACTCCTGGTGAGGATTGCGGTATTACAAGATGATAATCCTGATACGTTTAGTCCATTGTTCTATTAATTTCTCATTCATCGTGTGATGTCATCTGTTCACATCGTGCTCCTGTTATAAACCAGATAAAACCCCTAGAGTTACAGTGACCGATTTCTTTGTGAGTTCCAGATTTGACCAGCAACTATACTATAACATTAGTGCCAAGCTAAAAGCTATAGTCTCTAAGATTGTTACTTTGATCCAAAGCTGTCTGTGAAGGTATCCGACCTTAATTAATATATAGAGCCACCATTTTTAATTAGGGCATTCATAACTTTGATTTGATTATGATTTGACTTTTGATTTATTCTCATCCTCATTAGCTTAAGACATTTTATGAATATCAAGTAAGGAATCATTCCAACTGCATAGATTTTAAATTCAATCTAAATTTGTTGTACTATATTTACAAGAACAGTTTGTATATTTTTTGCAGCATGACAAAACATGAGAATCACCACACTCTAGACTTCACTGGCTTTAAACTAAAAACTTAGTATTTAGTGTTATTTCCACTGTCATCAACAGCCACAGTGAAATGCATCTTCTTTAATGTTTCTACACTCAGCGACTTGTCACATTGTGAGGTAAACTGGATTGTGAATCTGACTAGTGTTGCTGAGACGATCATGTGAATTTAATTTAAATGGATCTGACGAGTTTTCACCTCTGGGTTTTCCCAGAACTGATCCTATTTCACCATTTGGTTACCCCCTGATAAACATTCACATCGATAGGCACATATCATAGCCAATTATGTAACCACAAGGGAAACAGACATACACGTAAAACAGACATGAAAGATCCTGCCTCATCATCTTTCTACTCTTCTTATTTTACATGGGAAGCATAAGTCATTCATCAGTATTAAGTGTACTGTATTAGACACCAGTAGAAATATGCTCAAATTTGTTGTTCAAATTATAACATATTTTGTCTGCCTGAGAAGCTCCCCAGTACTATGGGATTGCAATAGAGGTGTGTTAAATGATTCCTGGCTATATTACAAACCAGAGGTCCAGTGATCCCAAGATGTTTCTTAACCAAATATCATTTTAGCATATTACATCAATTATACCCTGGGCGAGAGATACAGCAAATGGGACCAAAGAAATTGTGAAATAGCCCCCAATAATTGCCAAGATTCTCGGTATACTACATTATGCATATGTTCAGAAACTTGCATTGGATTTAATTAATAAGCTGCAAATAGTAAAAGCTATCTACACATTTCACCAGGCGACAAGGTTCAGATGTGAGTTTGATTTCAGGTGCACATTACCTGTGGTGACTGAAATGTTTTAGAATAATCACCAGGGATATTTGTATATAAAAAAAATTACAAATGTATTATGAGTTCTGCTCTTAAAGTAATGATTTGGGTTAAAAATGAAACGTGTGCAAGGGAAGGATTATATATTAAACACATGTCATATTCCTGCAGCTGATCATTCTCATATGAAGTGATTGTCCTGTCTGGAGTGAACGGTGAGTGCCTGTGTGGTGAAATATATAGGGAAGGTTATAAAGTCACTTGGCCTCTTTGTGTCAAAACGCCCTGGGCCACCGGCACTAGCTAAACTAAAGGACGCCATCTGTCAAGAAGTATAGTGGGTCCATGTGGAAAATTTGCCATTTTTTAATGTTATTCCAAGGATGGAGGCTTTCCTCAAGACAAATGGTAGCCACATTGAGCAGTTAATGATATAGCATTATCGCTAGACAACAGGATGAGCCATGCTAGAACAAGAAAAATCTATTATTGTAAATCTAATAAATCGCAGCCTTCTTGCAGGATCAACAAAGAAGCAACCACTACAGTATAATGTGAAACTGTTAGCGTCTCATGCTGCTTTCATGTGGAATGAAAAGCTAATCATCCTTTGTGGTACAAAGTGACAATATAGGATCAAACATTAAAATTCCATGGGACAATCTTATTTTAATTTAATTTTATCATGATGTACAGTAGTCTAGGCATCTCTTTATAGAATGTGAAAAAGAAGAAATAATCTGTAGAAATGAAAAACAGTTTTTAAACTGAGTGGCATATTTCCATGTGACATCAGTATACATTTTCAAATAATAGAATATGTGGTTTTCCTTGGATGTTTGTGCATTTTGTCTTTTGCAAACAGAATGAAAGCTGAACGTAAATGAGTGTGGAGAGGAATCATTCAAAGTCACTTTAAATGCATTTTCACTGTTATACTCAAGAGTCATTATGTGCCAAAACAAATCAAAATTGCCCCAAATGCTGAAAAAGAGGTGATTTGAATGGGATTGTAATAAGCAAGGCAGTAAAATGAAATAGTGTCACACTGTCTACACTTTATTGGAAAAATAATCACTCTATCTTATCATCCTTCTCCTCAGTTCCATAAATATTACCATATATATTTTTAATCAGATTTTCATAGCTTTATTAATTATTTACTTGCATAAATGGCGCTCACATTCATGCTATAAGAAAAAGATGCAATTTACTGGCAAACATTACTTTTGTTTTAAGATAGTACTTTGATAAACGTTTGGAAGTGGATTTAATTAGAGTAAATCCTGATATATAACCTCAAGTTAGAGGATAAACTGATGTTTGTTGCCCGGGAATTAGCTTGTCTTCTTTCCACAGTAACGCTGTCGCCATCTAGTGACGGGTTTCTTCCAGGCATAGAAATAGTTACAGGACATGTTCAAAAATAGACAGAGAAATAAAGTTGGTTGGTCTAAAATAAAGAAAAGTGTCACTTTTTTTAGATTAATCAACCCCAAGTTGACTAGTTAAGTTTATCTAGTCTATCAACACCAATAGACTAGATCAGGCTCTGAAAAACGGAGTAAGCATTTACAAAACAAGAAGTACAAGAACGGTATGGTTTATGAAAGGGTTTATGGTTTATGAAATAATTGGTTTATGAAATGGTTTTATCAGAGGTAGTAAAATGCTTTGTTTTATTCTTCACAATATTATATGAAGTAATATCATAATAGAAAAATGAAATTCAAAATAAGAATATTAAGGGACCTATAGCTCGACATATTAATCAATTATCGTAGACAATATTCCAATTACATATTTTCTCTATTAGAAATTTTAGAGAAGGTTGGAATGCAAAAAGTCTGGAGTGAAATTCCCCAGTATCTCCCAGGGTGATGAGTTGACCAACCATTCTGTTTTAGTTCCCGAGCCAATTAAAACTAGGACATTGATGATTTTGTGGTCTTAAGTCACATTATTGGAATTATACTTGAGAGGGAATCTTTTGAAACAGTTTATATTGGTAATGCCATTGAAACACGCAGATAATCTGTCACATTATTGTATTTAAAAATATACACAGAAAAATTACTAAAGTACAGTATCCTCCACATTTAACATTAACATTATTACTTTATCCCTTTATTGGCATATTCAATAGTTTCAACACCACTAAATAAGAAATGATTTCACTGACTGTTATTTGTAATATATTCTGGAAGTGGTTGTAGATCTTGGTCTCATATATTTAGAAAAGGACACTAGTTATGTAATTGTTGCAAATGACAAAATTGGACCTTTATCTGTTGATGTGCTAGTAATGTGTGCTTAAGATCATTCAACTAAAACTCCCTTTCAGCACATATCTAACCAAACAAGAATTAACAATAAAGTATAAATGTCCACTACATGTAATGCATCCTACACTGACAGGCTGATAGAGCTGAAGCTTTTTAGTATTGAACAGAAAAGACTAGGGAACCTGATATACTATACATGTATGTATTCAAAATCCTCACAAAACATAAGTGGAAACAATGTGTTTGTGCATTTTAAAGCAAGAATAGAAGGCATTTCTTTACATAAAGGTAGTGGGAGTATGTAACAAAATATTTGTAAAGACTAAACAGAACAAATTTTAGACAAGATTAATGGATTTGTTTATTTCCAAACTAAAAAGACAACCAGGATTATTATTTTCAATTGCTCCCTTTCATTTTTTTTTGCACTTCATGCATCAGTGTGGCAATATTGTTATATCCACACAGGTGCACAGGTATTTTAAGAAAAGGTGGGGGGAATCCTGTTAATTTAAAGGTTTCAACTAGAGTACAGTCACATTTTCCCACTGAGCTATAACTACTGTAGCAATAATAGATAAGAAAGTCCATGATCGTAGCTCAAAACCTTTGCACCTCTATTAAGTGAACAGGGATAAGAACAGAAGAATATGAGAAGAGTATGGTGTACAAAAGGAAAAGTATAATACCAGAGCTGTAGAAAAATTCTATATAAAAATTCAGAAATTTCCAAAACTATTTCACTTAAAAAAAAACTACCATCATAAGCTGTAAACGCTAAGCTAATGCACTCCATCTTAATGAATACTTTTCAGTTTAAAAAAATATGATTTTTTTTTCAAAGATGCATAGATAAATAGCTGTATCACAGTAACAAACAGTGATGCCTTTAGCATCCTGAAGACATGCTCATTCAGAAATAAGCAGGCTTAGTACTAAAGACGAAGCAGAACAGCATGTGAAACCCACAAGCCTCCACTTACAAAAACTTGCCTTTGCTGTCTATCATTAAATACTGCCGCTGGAGCTCAAATGTTAAATTAAATGGTGTTTTGTAACTATCTTTTGCTATTAATGGCATCACCCTTAATGGATCACCAATGGTGACTATATGGTAAATTGAACTGTAATCTCAATAGTTAACTGCGTAACCCTTTAAATAGTATTGTAATGATAAAACGAAAATCACTTAAAGCAAGTGGAAAAGGATCTGAAAATCTAACATTTTCACCAAATGATGTAACTGTTTAAGTACCGTAAAATGCCTGTCAATTTTGTTTTGTTCACAGCCTGGCAGGCTTTTGAACCCGTAAGTTATAGCATAGTCGTCTTCAGGACATCACCTTACCAGGTATATCAGTGAGTCCTTGAGGCTGTTGGCTGTCTAATAAAAAGATTTCTAACAATTTTTCTTCTCTTTTTTTGGGACAAATCTCAGCTTCAAATAAAATACTTACTCAAGCATCATTTCAGACTTGAATCAGTTGAAAAAGTTGACTTTTGAGTGTATTACAGAAAAGCACGGTTATCTGTGCTTCATCACAGAAAATGATATCATCTGTGAAACATTATCAGCAGAACACAGAAACAGAGTACTATTGTATGTTGTGATAAATCTCCACACCATTTTTCAAGTTGCTTCAGTCCACAGTTAACACTTAATAACTCCAGGTTGTGTATTAAATATGCCCACAAATCAATATTAGTTGTACAGGAGCATGAAAAACAGCATGTAAGGGATAATGGCACATACAGTAGATGTTTCTATATTCTTGTATAAAAATTCTATTTTTTTCTCAGTGATGTCTTGTTTTAATCGATGACCTTCCTGGAACCTTCCAAGCTGGTGCTTTATTATTATAAAGGTTAGTTTGAATAATTTTTCTGGAAATTAAACATGAGTAGCTGTATTTTAATACTCTGATGTGTTGTCCACAGTGAGTTTGAGCTTATTTGCCATAGCCCTTTCTCACCTTTAAATCTACAAACAGTACAGGCACATGTTTCCAAAGACAGCTTTCTCCTTCTCCCTGTGGCACCACCAGAAGAAAGGAAAGAAAAATGTTTAGGGAGATATTGGTGATGTCCATACGAATGGTTCTTCTAGATAGAGGAAGATCAGATGCATATACTGTATCTACCTGTATATGTCAGGGATAGACAAGTTCAGTCTCCCATCTTTCCCCTCTTGATTCCATAGTTATTTTCTTTTTGTTTATTATTTATTATTGGGAACAAACAAATTGACACAATTGCAGCACCATAAGACAACAAAGAGAACATCAATATAATTAAAAAGGTGCATTCTGAAGACACCAAAAGAAAAGAGGAGGATAACAGATAAATACATTCAAGGTCAGTTATAAAGAAAAGGAGAAAAACAAATACAATAGTAATGAAAACAAGATTAGCTCCCATCCAAATTAAGATAAGTAATGTGTGGCAGGCATCCAAATCTTTATTCCATAGTTGAACTACAGAATGTGTTCGGATCAGAAGTGGAAGGATTGTACCTGTTTTCTTGAGTCTTTGTCTGTTGCTAATTGAAAAGTTGCTGTGAACACCAGCAGCACTCGGGTCCTCAGGTCTTGAGGAGCCCATAGTCATTCTATGCTTTTTTTTCTCATCCTTTCTGTTTAAGACTGAGATCCAGAACATCCGTGTTTTTCATCTGGCAAAACTATAGGCACAGAATAGAACAAAAAAACATTAGGAGAAAAGATATGGCCGTCAGAAAACCCAAATCCATCAAGCTGATGTACAGTATAGGACACAGCAGTGATTATGAGGCCATTTGTGTGAGTTTCACATTAATTCTGATAGTTTCAAAAATCCTTGAAATTGTTGATAATTAACTGACATGGCTAATGAAGATAGGTTCATAAATCTATTTTAAATAAGGAAGATGCATGGAATCCTACTGTTTTTATTATTATAATTTTATTAATTTTTAACATGCTGTGGGCAGCTCATTATTACATTTTTTTCTTCCCATGGCCACGTCTTTGCCTCATTTAACTTGCTTTCAAGGGGTTCTCCTCTTAGTTTAGCAGTAGTATCTCTAACCCCTTTAGCTACTTGATTTAATATTCTCAACATGCTACTGTATGTTCTCCAATATCTGATATATTTTAAATCCCCTCTGTGTGTTTCTTCCTTGTATTTTGAATCTCTACACAATATTGCTTCTCAATGACCGATAACTATTATTCATATTAATTTGCCACTTAGGGTGATTTTGTCATGAGCACTTTCTAGTACTCTGATTAAGAGCAAACTCACTGAATGATACCAGTTGAAAACACAGTTTTATAACTGTTCGTTGTTTGGGAAAAAATATAATAACTTGGATAAATCATTTAAAAAATTAATTTAAAAATGAATCCAAATGATATACAGTATATTTGGATATGACTTAGAATAAAATAATGCACATTTTGGCAATTTACTGGCTGGTGAAAACTTCTTTCAGTACTTACAGGGGAGTTACAGTGAGACAGTTTCCAGGTTGTGTGCATGTTTATTTTATGGGCATGAAGCACATTTGAGCATGATGGAAGGGAAAGCACATGAAAATGTCAAAAAACCTGGCCACTGAAATACCTCAGCAAATCTCATTTGCATGTAAAAAACAAGGTAATCCTTGTGAGATTCATGCCCACTCACTTGTGGAGACAGCAGTTTCACATGAAAATGTTAATCATCTCATGTAATTGTATTACCATCTCAGGGCAGCACAAAAAGTCACTTGGGAATACAGAATGTAGATGGTTCATTGCTGGTAGCAAGTAAGTAATAATTTTCCCTATGTTTTCTTCAAGGTATCTTGAAGAAACCTTGTTTCCTCAGACTGCCCGAAATCTTATACAATGCTCATTATGCCAGAAATCTAATGTTTATATGTATTATAATATTTCTTAAAAAAACAAACATTAAAATTTCTATTTGGTAAACTGGATATCATGGAAAGGCCCAGCGATATGGTGGAGAACCATGGTTATATATAACCATGTCTCTTTGCTACCAAATGAAGTGTGCCTGCTCTCCCTTTTGTAACCTCTTGGCAGGCTGCCTTGCTCCCAGAGATATACTGGTTTGGTTTGATTGGCTATGCTAAGCTGTCCCTTTCTCTATTGCTCATCGATTGAAATGGTTCTCTGTCCAGGGGATGAGCAGTATTGTGCTTAGTGCCCTGCTCTTCCAGAATCATCTCTGGCTTGATAAATTCTTACCAGGATAAGTGGCTTTCTGATGATGGATGGATCATGAACCAATTTGCATCATGTCCGTTACAGTACAGTATATGCCAGTGCTGGGTTTGCTGTTGAAAAACCTAGAGGTCTGAGATGGCTATCCCCGTCAGGTTTCTTGGATTGATGAGAAGGCCTGAGCCCATAATTACGGCTGTACAAGTGGATGGAGCTTAATGTGTAAACCAACAGTCAATTACTCTAGCAAGATGATTTTTGGCACTGATCTCTACAAGAGGGTCTGAGTAACTTTGATGCTTTGCCCCACAAAATAATAATCTTAATAATAAGAATAGGGCTCTGGCAACTTCTTTGTTTGGTCCGCTAATAATTTGTATTTTCTTTGTGAACCTTTTTTATGCTGGCACAAGAAATATATATTTTGATATGTATTTTGACACTATATTTAAAAAGAAAGTTTATCAATTCACAATTAAGTGAAAACAAACAGAACTAGAGGGTTTTTTTTGTAAACCCCAAGAGAAACTAAAGTACAACTTGACCTGCAAAGAGTCATAGAAAAGTAAATCAAATCGAAAGGATCACATGGCTTGGACAAATGGGAAGCTCCACTTGGAAACAAGAAAAAGATATGTTATAAAGGGAGAAAAAGATCTCTCAAGAACTCATCCAACACACGTGGAAGGTACCACAGTGAAGGAAGAACAGTAATTTCAGTAATTAACTGCTACCTCGTTATGTTATGCTCACATTACAAATTCAACTGAAAACGTAAACCAAGAAGTGCAAAAACCAAGAGTAGCAGCCAGTGCAGGATTGAAGAGCAGACAGAAGTATCTCTATGCATCGCTGAATTTCTTTATCGTGCCACATGTACAGTATAGCAGCCTTACTCCCAACTCGACTTGCAGTTTCGTACTGCTGTCCCCTAACCGGCAAAGGTTTTGGCACCTCTAGGACTGGCCAAATAACTGTCTAAATTGCTCTCTGTCACTATAATCACTTTTAATAATAAGGATTTTTGATTATAGAAGACACATATTACATTAGAAGTGCTGAAAAATAGCACAGAGTTACAGACTGGTCCAACATAAAGATCAGGAATTAGACCTTTGCACACTCTTCTATTACACTCGTGTTTCATCTTTGCATCCACAAGGGTTCTAATTTAATCAGAAGGGCTTTTATTGGAGAGAATCATCATTTTTGCCCATACCCTCATATAAAGCATACCCACAGCCTCATTTAAGTGCTCTGTATTAAAGTGCCCCGTTGTGTTGTATTTTATGAACTTCAGTCAAGGCATTTGTATTTTCAGCAATTTTGAATTTTACAGTCTGAAATGCAAATTTATTTTACTTTTTAACTGCCTCATTAAAAACCCAATCGACGTGCTCAGCAGCTAGGAGAATTGTTAAATAATTTGTCAAATTACTTGAAAAAGCGAATATTCTAATTGCATCTCATCTACTCCTAAAAAAATTGAAGGTGCACTTCATCTTAGAGTCTGTATTTGGAAAGGAATAGGAAAGAATTCTGAAAAAATAAGACAAGAAAGAAATGAACTGAAAATGTTAGCCTTTTCAGTTTCCTGACAGTATTCCATTTACCCAGCATGCCAGGTGTCTGAACCCAGTCATTAACATGACAAGGTCAACATTTCTTTCACTGTTGTGATGGAAGGCATTTAATGTTCCGTTGTTCTGAGAGACCATGTCTGGGCTGTAAATCAATACAAATGGCAGTTCAAATTGAACGAAAAACAACACAAAATTCTTAGCAGGCATTTTTTGTCTTGGTGAGGTTAAAAATACAGCAAAAATTTAATGCCATATGTTTTTACAAGTTGGGAAAAACGTTATTTTAACATGGCATGTTACAAAAAATACATCAACCCATCTAATTTTATATATTTTAAAAATATACAAAATATACAATCACAAATCAAATGACAACGTACACATATTATTTTTGCCAGTAGTTATTACAAGTACATTTTTATTTTGTTATTTTTACTGTGTTTTCCTAAAAACAAGGTCAACCAATTTAAAACCACTATCAATATAATGATGCACTTGTAATTAAACAACAAGTGTTGATCTTGTATATTATTAAGCATATCCATTTTCATGAGCTGCTTCACATAGTTTTAACTAAATAAACATTCCAGCTTTCCATTTATCAGAATCAAACACTGCTATAAAATGAGGCAAGGTACAGTACATGATATAAGAATATATCAGAATACATGCATAGGGGTATAGACAGCTGTGACATTTTTGTACTGTTTTTCTCTGTTGCATTTTATACTGATATAAATATTTGAGGAAACTGCATGGCAGACTAAAAGATTACCAGATGTTCTCACCATTTGTCATGCAACAATTCAATTCTAAACATATTTTTGTTAAATCCATACTACAGCTGTTGTCAAGCACCATCCAATCATCTCTGTCTTTATTATTTTATTGAAGCTCTCCTTCACCACCCTGATGTCACTTCCTGAAAATCTATAAATTCCATAGTGAGCCTCTTTGCTTTCTAATCTTTCTGCACCCTTCCTCCTATTTCCAACTTTGCAACTACTTCCTGGTTAACCTCTCACTCTGTATGGGGGTCCTATTGTCATAGTCCTACAATCAGGACAATGATTACAATCATAATCCTACAGTACAAGTCCTCACACCGGAAGAAAGCTCCACAGCCAAAATGTTGTGGTCCTTTGCAGCCCATGCATGCTGATGCAGCTACTGTACCTACTTGTCCTACAAGCATGCTGTTAACCCTCCGAAAACTATTCCAAATATTCTTAAATGCATTTTCTTGTTATGTATTGGAACTCCTGATGAGCAAGTGGCATTTTCCAAAACGTCTGCTACTTTGCTCCTCATGGCAGGCGTTGGTATTGTAAAGTTAGTTATCGTTTTTATTGCATTGGGGTTCCCACCCTTGCCGCTTTTGTCCTGCCAGTTCATCATGCAACAGGGAACTTGCCAGCTGAGCTAAAGGAGACCTCCCCCAGCCCGAGCGGCTGAGATCCCTGTTATACGCAGGGGCGTATTCTTTACACATTGCATATAAATACAGTTAAGTCATTGTTTCTACAGAACCAAGATGTAATTACATAATTCAAAAAGTATACCCATGCAACCATTTTCTAACTGGTTTATCCAATTCAGGGGTGCAGGGTACCCCCTCAACTGAACGCTAGTCTATTGCAGGGCAGACACACACACTCACACCAGGAAAAAACTTCAGTAGCCAAATAACATACCAGTAAGACAGTATTTTTGGATTTGGGGAGGTAATAGCAGCACCTTGAAGAAACCCACGTAACCCACATAAGCATTATAATTATGGTATCAAATTTTACTTCTATTTCAAGGTATGGTATCAAATTTTACTTCTATTTCAAAGTCTTGTTCCAATGAGGAAAAATTTCATCCTGCTTTTCTGACAGTAATTGCAAACCTTTACAGATAGAAATTTAGTCATTTCATTAACATCAGCCTTTTCTTCAATTTATTCTATGTTTTAGAATTGATTTGACCATGTATATGGAGGGGCAGCCCTGGTGTGAGTGTGTGTGTGTTTGTGTCTGTGTGTGCCCTGTGGTAGACTTGCACCTTGCACCTTTGGTTGCCAGGATTTCCAATCCTATGGCAGTCCAATCAGGCTCTGGCTTTCCTGAGACCCTGTTTTGGATGAAACGGTTAGAAAATGGATGGATGTACAGTATATGGAGATGAAACATCCAGTGCAAATTTCTGCACTGAGATGAGAAGCTCTGCAAGACATCCTGTTTGCATTTCAGATGCAATGTTTAACATGAGAGAGCTTTAAAGACCCCTAATAATTCTGAGAGCATTCCATAAACAATGGCTGGCATTTAAGGCATGTCAGCCCAACCTGTGTAACAAATTGAAACACACATACAGACCTCAAACTATTTCGACAAGACAGATTTTTTTGCAAGGAAAAACAGCAACACACTTGTCAATGGAAAAAAAATTAATTGCTTGCTGCGGGCTTAAGGCATAGCTCTAAATAACAGTTATTTCATTCATGTTAATGTGCGATTGTGTTAATAAACATTAAATGCCTTGCGTTTTCTGGCTTTGAGGAGGTCCATGTACCCATTGCTTTTGTAGCTGCTTTTGAAAAAGTCAGTAATAATTAAGTCTGACATTCTAAATGTAATGAATACAAATCAACAAGTTACCTTTCACCACCCATGAAGATGATTGAAATGCTTTACTTTGAAATATGAACGTATCATTTGATTCATACTCTTCCTCTCAAAATCTTTCAGTAAACAAATACTGTGAATATGTTGCACAAATATGCTGGAGGATACAGGCATGCAGGGCAGCTCTTCAATAATGGATGATAAAATTTGTCCTTTATAAATAGAGATTATAGACTTTCAGTTTCAATTTATACGTTAAGGTTTGCTAACCATAGCAAAACGGTTTTAATCTTCAGTTTTGTAAAGAATATAAAAAGTTTTCAAGGTATTTTGCAAAAAGTCTTTATAACCGGAACTTAGCCCCAATCCCAGTCTCAAATAGTCATGCTTCTTTTATAGATTCAAAATGTGCTCTTCTATCATCTTTCTGTAGAAATGTAAACAACAAACATGATTCTCATTAGCCTGCACAGTCACTTGAAAAACATAGCATCTCATATAAACAAAGGAGATGCACAAAGATGTTGAAACATTTGTTTGAAATTTACTTTACAGTCCCCGACAACTTTTTCTCATTTTCCAAAACATCTGCTTGTGTTTTTCCATTTTTTTTTAAAGTGAATGAAATCAACATATAACCCCCTGCAAAGATCATTGTGGGGTAATTGTACCAATCCCTCACCCCCCCGTTTCCACATGGATTTTCCTTTTTTTCTATTCCCAAATTAGATCTCCAAATGCACTGACCATCTTCTCACTCACTCAATGGATGATGTCCTGTTGAGACACGAAAGATCTACATAGACTGCAACATCAACTACTGTATATACTGTACACAGCTATGGAGGAAGCATACAGATAACATTGGGATGAGACACTTCTTTACTCAAACTCTTCCCTGTCTAAAACATTAAGAGCTGGGAAGCCAATTGCCTCCTTTTTCCCAATTCACCTAAAGCACCATGAATCAATAAGGAGATTCACGGAACACATGGTTTAATCTATCACCTGCTGTGGCATGCTAGTTCATCAAGAGTTGTTACTAATGAATGACTTCTGTTCAGGCTGCTGAAGTGTTGAAACATATTGCACTGAGACACTACCTAAAGGGTCTGAGTTTCCCATCTACAGCACAATTAAAGGTATAATGGTTATGTGTGAAGAGGAAAAGAATTATATCTCTCACTCATATTTTCGCCTCATTTTTAGACCTTCCCAATTCAATTAAACTCAAATGCTTGATAAAGCATAATGTACCTACAGTACTGTATGTTGCTTTAAATAGCACTGCAGTGTGATGTATTGGGGAGCAGCATGGAGTAGAGGTGATGACTGCAAGCTTCCCCACTATGCTCACTGCTGTTGTATTCTTTTTCAAGGTACTTTACCTCCATGGCTTCAGTTCAGCCAAATATTGTACAAATGAGTACCAGCATTTGCTGGAAGTCACCCAGTAATCACCTGGTATCCCATCCAATAGTCATGTACTCAAATGTACGCTTTTCAGGTCATTTTGCACCACAGAAACCAGGATAGACTCTGGCCTGCTGAGGCTTTACTCTTGGGTGAGAACTCTGTGAGGGAGCTTTAAGAGCTACCTTGGCATTAAAAACAACTGGTTGTTTCAGCCCCGGATAGCAAACATAGCATCGTTCATTTGAAAGCCTTGATATCAAATGCAATGATTAGAGAGTTAAATTCGTGAACAAAGATATACATTTTTAAAAATATATATGAAGAGCCTCCCAAATAAATACAATTATAAGCATAATAATTTTGATTCAAACAACATTACAGTAAAAAAATGGTAAATAGGTTAAAAAAGGAAAAATCTATACATAAATCACAATATTATGCAGTTCTGCGCTCATTAGAAAAGGATTTTCAAAATTAGATGTACAGAATGCCTGTATAGTAAGTTCCTACAGGATCCAACAGGTTTTGTACCTTGTTATAAGCGTGGTAAAGAATTTTGAAAAAGCACACATCTTCAGATTAGTACTGTCAATTGCAGGTACAAGATGGATCTTGAGTTCCCTGGAGCAACACTGGAGAGTGAATAATTATTCTTTTTAAAACTTGAAAGGTAAATTATCAAATAGGCATCAAGATGTGTTCAACTTAAGCTTGTGTCTCCTATGGTTTAAAGTCATAATATTATATACTGTATATATATTTTCAGCAAACTATTTATAACCCACCCACTCAAGAATGAGACATTTCATTCATTTGCAGCTGATTCATCTGCATCCGTTCCCTACTGTCAGCATACATCACACAAGCTTAAGGGATTTATACACTGCAGTTACTTTGGGATAAAATGTCCCTCAGTTAAGTGATTGCTGTCAATCACATTAAAATCCCAATTCAGTCCCTTGAACAAATGGTATACTGCTATTCACCACAACATCGTTCGAAACTCAGGAAGGAACAATTATATGTGCTGCCTTCTAGCAATTTCAGATGAGAATGGTGGCAGTGGAAGTAAAGGTATTAGTTTGGAATTCCAGTCTGCAATGTTATAGAAATATACCCTATAAGCATGAAACAATACCAAGAAAGGCACTGTAGTTCTAAAGACGTGTTTAGCTCATCCTTTAACTGCTGTTTTGGTTGCCATTGAAAAATCCCTTATTTTGATGTTTGTGAGAAAACACCATTTTGAATTTGGTCCTCATAAATTAGACTGAGCTATTAACTTATCTAAAGGACAGAGATTAAAGTAATTTTTATAAGGCCTGAACGTGCTAGACACTCATTGTCCTGGCATCTCAACACCAGATGATGTACATGGGCTAAATTGTTTGCTTTCAAGAAGATATCTAATAGACCTAACAAGTTCTTCATCTTATAGTTTGCATATCCTGGAGCCCTGGCATGCTGACACTTTACTTGTAACGTCTGAATGAGGTACAAGGAATATTGGAAAACCATCTTAAATTGTTTTTTCGTTAGAGAAAGTGATACTTTCAAGTATTAAACTTTAACATAAACCTAACAAAAAAGTCACCCAGAAGTCAGAATTTTATCATTGCTTACTTAAATAACAGTGATTTATGTACTATTAAGAGCAAAGACACAAAATCTGTAAAAAAAAAAACAGGAGCAACAAGAAAAATGCCAACACAGCTTTCCATAATGCAGAAAGGCATAGTGAGGACCCTGGTGTTTTCTGCAAGCACTAAGGCTGTGGAAGGACCTAGAAGAGTGTCTTTAGAGTGAATGGGATAAGGGAGTGTCTGTCCATTTTAGGAAACATTAGGTCATCCTGGACGGAGCTTCTGTAGATGTCTATTCATTCTGGTACATCATTAGAGCATGCTAGTACGCGACAATAGAAGCTTTAATTCCTTCACAACTCATGGGGAAATATTTCAATTATAAGTGTAAAAATAGATAGAATACAGCAGTATAAAATGTGTCTGGCAATGTTCTAATAGTGTCCATATTAAGGATAAGGTTGTATAATACAGTATATGTACTGTATAAGGCTTTGGTTTTGAAGTCTGAGAGCTGTGTTTTGAGTGTGGGAAAACAATAGAATCAGAGCCGACCTATTGCTCATGTTCTCTAGAATGTAATTTGCTGTTTGCACACCTAGCCAAGCCAGTGCAAGTTAAATCATGCTGCAGTATCACTTAAAGCCAAATCCACAGAACTGGCTGGAAGAGAAGCCTACATACAGTACTTGGATGGATGAATGTTGTGTGACATCCCAAAGCATCTGAATATCCCACCCGATCTTAACATTAACAAAACCCAAAGGTGTTTAATGTTAAAAAGAACTGCCAAATGTCAGAGTAAAACAACAATTAAATATCCATTGCATCTATTGGAGGTTGAACTGCAGTGAACAAATAAATGGTTGAACAAGGAAAGGATTCTTTATGTTGTATACAAGGTCTTAATGATTAAGAAGTCATTTGTTCTAAGACTTTTACAGACAGAAGTCCTTCTTCGGATATTTAGACTGTATCTACCACGGTCAGATTTCTTTCTAAGTATACAGTACTGTATATCATACTTATTGTCCATACTGTAAATCCCTAAACAAAAGTATTTTTAATCTGTTGTCGCAACTATTTCACCCATTTGTGTACACCATTGTACAGTTCAAAATGACACATATATTACATTAACTTTATGTTAGTTCATATGTAGATGTTTTTGTTGTTTATAGTTTTATTGTTTGTTGCTGGTAAAGTAGTAGAACATACTATTGTAGGCTAAGCAGTTCATGCAAAACACAACTACTAAGGAGCAGGGTGTACTCTGGGCATGGTAAT
The DNA here is from genome assembly GCF_055471065.1 of Atractosteus spatula. Lineage (NCBI taxonomy): Eukaryota > Metazoa > Chordata > Actinopteri > Semionotiformes > Lepisosteidae > Atractosteus > Atractosteus spatula. The sequence goes on from NC_142707.1 coordinate 34,507,038, forward strand.
ATTTCTTCAGAACACAGAGTTCACAGAGTTTTTGTAAACTAGAGGTCACTATCAGCAAAGATAACATCATTTTCCGTGTCACATGAAATGGAAGTGCATGTAAATTAAACAAGGTTGCACAGAAAGGATCTTCTCAGGACAATTTCAAAATAATATTCCTTAGTTCTTTATTGGGGAACACAGTAATTCAGGAGTTAAAAAGAATAACCTTATCTATGCATATCAAATAGGCTATTAATTATGGATTGCCAGTTAACATAACATTTGTACATGAGAACTGTGTGTTGTTATTGAACATGTTATTCATTAATCAGTTGGGATTAGGCTAGGGGTCGATTACCTCTAGATTAATATTCTGCTAATCTATTGCAGGTGATAATTTCTATATGGAATAGGCCACTCCAAATCTAAAGTTTGATTGTTTTTTTTTATTTGTTTCCAAACAATATAAATTTTGGAATATTTCAACACTAGTATAATAAATGAAATGATATTTCATTATGACCCTATTTCTTGGTCACCTTTTTTACAATTCCATTAAGACAGAATTTAAGCAACATTTGTCATTAACAGTACAGTACATCCATTTTGACAGTATTCTGCATTTGCACAAATTTCAGTGGCCTTTTTTGTGCTTTATTTTATTTTTGGTGAGGTAAAGCTTAAAAATGTTGTCACTGCAAAGCAAAATTTAACACTACACTGGTATCAATAAACTTTTAGGCACTGTTATGAAGGGAGCTGACCTAGAATTGGTTTGATTAAATTTTGTAATGCACTGAGCAGTAATATCAGACCATTACCATTCTGATCATACATGCTTATTTAGAAGGTATTAGAGCCTTGCGTTAATGTGCTTGTGTTAGAAGGTCTGTGGAACACACGCAATCTTCTTATATTCTTTATCCTTCATACATCCTTAGTGCAGTATTCCAGCTTTAATGAAAGAGTTAAGATATATTCTGCACTGTACAAGTTGGAGTACACATTTCACAGTGGCTTCTCTTAAATTTGTCAAAGTAGCCTGAGGCCTATCCTACTAAAGAGAAGTAATTTAGCTTATCCTATCGCGTAGACCTAGCAGCTGCTTTTTTTATTTTTTGTTAGGTCCTTTTTCTCATTTAGTCCAACAAAGATTGTCCTCATAGATTGACCTTCTCTTTGCCTGCAGGGCATTGCCCTCATGCCAGTAACTAGATAACACACTCTATCAGAGATTTGAAAAAATCATTGGGAAAGCAGTGGGGCTGATAGTGGCATCAATCCTAACCTGACACAGGCCTGGGTCAACCATTTATCTCCTTACACTGCCTCTGGTTACTTAGGAGGCCATCTTGGTTTACTACATCCTTTTTAATAACCTTGGCAATGTTACTTTCCGAATGCTGATATCATCTTAATCTGTGGTAAATTCTACTGTTTCGAGTCACCATGCACAATGCATTAGATGTTAAAGGATTTACAAGCAGGTCTGCCAAGGCAATACGCTTTGCCCTGTGTTTCAAATTAAACAAAGCAAAAGTCTGCTCTTTAAATTTAAAGTGAAACTTTTCTGCCCTCCAGATTATCTGTGCATTCCCAAAGAACTGCAGTAGAAAGAAATAATAATGGAGATGATTTATCAGTTATATCATACAGTCTGTAAGCCTGTGTGCCATTTGTGAACGAGAGGTTTCAGTAATGCTGATGTTTCATGTCCTTGTTATTAAAATGTCCTGATGAAGCTTCATTTGAGCTTCATATATTGGCATTTTTCAGTTGGAAAATGAGTCTGAAACATTTCTACTCACTAAATAAATATATCACTATATACAGAAATGAAAATAAAAAAGAAATTGAGTAGTACACAAGAATTTTCATATTAAATGTGCTGTATACGGTTTGTATTTTTGTATCTGCTCTTTGCATTTGCTTTTCACTGTTCCTTATACTTTGTTTTTCCTGTAGGTTTCTTCTGGTAGTATGGCATACGGAACAAAAAGGGTTAAATTCACACCCATTCTTAGATTTGGTTTTTCTTTTGAATGACAAAAATCTTCAGAAAGAAGGTAAAACTACCTTTATTTTGAGAAGAAATTAGTCTGAAATTATTTGCATGAGCTGCATCTATTTGAGCATGAATGCACTTACAAACTTTACTGTACATGCTAACACATTTATGCGAGACAAACCTTTACACAGTTTCATAAAAAAACAAAAAGAAGAGGTCCTGTAACAATCCCTGCTATAGAATGTCCTTTTCCACTTTCTACTCTTTTATATGTTCTACATATAGTGTTTTTTTATCCTCAAGTAGGTGAATTCTAAAACAGATGATCAGGCTTTAACATAATCATCTGTTAGTTTGTGACAAGTCTGGCAAAAATGAAACAGAGCAACTTGTGACTATCTTTGTGAGCGTATATATATTCAATAAACAATGTGCTGTCCTTTTTTCAGTGATTGGTTTTTGACAGCACCAGTAGACAGAACAAACGGCCACGTCAAAGCATTGCCTTCAGATAGAAACCGATGTATTAAACTATTAAATCATAGGCATAGATTTAACTGTCTGTGTGTTTTATTATGTTTAGGACCTCTCTTACAAAAACAACTGCAGGGAAACTGTTTGTAAATACACACCAGAAACAACTGCAAAGAAATACTTTAATGAGTAGTTATTTCAAATAGCAATTAATATTATTTAAATGTCAACCTTGCAAATAATATGCATACTGTATTGATTTAAAGAACATTTTTAGTCAAGCAAATCAGCCCAAGGCATGAACTAGAAACCAAAGAACAATACATTATCGATCAAAGAGAGTAAAAGTTGGGGTGCAGCATTGGGAATCAAATTTATTTTAACCCATGTTTTACCACAAAACCAGAAAGGTTTTGAGCATAATAAAATCACAGGCATAACAAATTGCAGATTTTAAGAATAATGAGTCACACATCCAAATAAAATGGGAATTTTCACAGATATCATTAAAAAAACTAATTTTATATATCAAATATATTGATTTTAATAGTAGAAAGGATACTGTAGGTTAAGCTAAAGGTCTGGAACGTACAGCAATATCATCCTACAACAGCCAAAGGTGATAAACCTTTTGGCTTGGAAACACTGCCGCTAAAAATACATCCTGTTATCTCTTGCAGTTCTTTCTGTGATATTGTTTAATAGCTACTTTAAAGAGTGTGATCTCAGAACTTCACAGTGCATTTCAGTTGGTCTGCAGAAACCTAAAATTGATTTCTTTCATTTTGCTAGTATCTATTGTGATGTCTATAAAATTGTCTTTGGTAATTATTGTTGCTGTCAGGCCCGTTTCTTATTACAGGCAGCAAACAAAACACCACATCAGAATGTAAGAAACAATGAACTCTAAGAACTCAAATTTGAGGAGTTTTACAATGTGGAGCAATGAAAATGTAAGAAATACAGTACGAATACATGTTGTTACACACCAACATTCTGACAATACTATCCATTTATTTATCACAAATGATAAATCATTTTCCGAAGTACCTGTAATATCAAGATCCACCTGCATCAGCAAGATTGCCAAGGCAATTTGTTCCACACATTCTCCACTCTCTGTGTAAGGAAGTGCATCTTCTACTATATTCTGCTCTCACCTTGCTTTGCACATGCCCTGTGCTTCTGGTCTTGGGGTTGAGACCGACTGTGAAAATTCTGATTAAGCTTTGCCAGTTCCATTCAGTATTTTAAAGATCCCAGTCACATCTCTGTCATGTGTTCTTTGTTCGAGACTAAACAGATTCATTCCTAGAAGATAAACTAAGGTTAAAAAGCTTACTTAATCTGTAACCCTACCAAGACTGAAATCCTTGGCTTCCAGAGATAAAGGGCTGGAAAATTAACAGAGTTCCACTACGATTCTTTCCTTGTTCTTTTTCAATGTTTAGAATGTCTAGAAAAATGAAGTAGAAACACAGAGAAAGAAGGTTATTGTATTATAGTACATAAAAGGTCAGCTGTCACTGTCATCTTCAACAACAGAAATGCAAATACATTTATGTGAATCGAAGGTCTTGCAAGGAATTGTTGTTTTCATGCAATGTAGAAGATTTTAAATAAAACCCCTTTTCTCTACATGTATCATTTGTCCATTCTTATAAAATAAAAATCAAATCCCCTGTAAAAAAGTAAAGAGATAAAAGACATTAATATTCTTTTAAATGTTTTTTTTATATGAATGCATTCAGTTTGCAACTTTTAATTGCATCTTTTCAAAAGAAACAGAAAACCTTACTGAAAACAACTGCGCGTTATCTCTGAGTATTTATTAGGTATTATTAGAATTCTGTATTTGGCATAAAAAGTAGAAACCATTGTTTTGTGCAGGTAATGTACTGTAGATAATGCTATAATCATGTAGAACTTTCTTCAGCTTTATTTAATAACCAAGCCCTTATGATTAGTTTTTGAGTGGTTGTACAAAGTCCACAGGGATATGCACTATGATTTCGGATTACAAGATTATCATTAGCAAATGTTTGTGAGATGTAGAAAGAAAACAGGATAGTAAAACATAATTTCTAGTGTTAACAGATGTTTTTTTAATAGAATTTGTCAAAGTTACACATACTATAAAACTGATGCAAGCTGTAGCCTAAAATCAAAACATCATTAAGTGCTTAATGTGCTTTTTTACTGAAGATACACTGCATGTTTTAGAATCAAGGCATTCAAAAAATGATGTTATTTCAATGCTGCCTCATGTTGTTACAGAGGAGAAGCACATAATCTGCCTTAGCTTCTTAGAGTGGGATCTTTTCACCCCATTAAGTGACAACACTTAGAACAGGTTCCTTGGAACAGGAGCTTAGCCCTTGATCTCTGACCTTGAATCTCAAGGATTCTGGGCCTCTTCTAAAACACTAGAACATACTGTATGGTGGAAAATGCAGTCTGAGCATTTGGTAGGACACATCTTGAATGCCCTTCCCCTGAGTGCAATAATACACTAAGTAATACTTAGTTGAGTAAGAATTAGGGTAAGAGAATAACTTAAGGTTATTGTAATTGCTATCATTTTTCTTTTCGTTGAGTTATAGAATCACCTTCGGAAAAAAGCATGTATACTGTGTATAATTTTTACCTTTATTTATCCAAGGTGACTTAGAATAAGCAAACTGTAAATTATAAAAAAGTGCTGGTGTATTGTATTCTGTGATTGAAGGATATTTCAAGAAACATGTGGAGAGTACTGCATATAACACACATGTTAAAAAAATATCACTTGTCAGCAACAGTAATTGCTGTATTCGCACTAAAAATAGACATGTGCTTGTAGATTGGAACAGTTACATTATGTGTTCAGCTGAATACAAATGTTGGGATAGTTAATAATCATTCTGTTCAATAGATCCAAATATCAGTTTTAAAATATGACATTAAACAAGAGTGCACCTAAATTAGGCATGTCAGAACTAAAATATTATAAAAAAAGGTTCTTGTTACTTCATTGACCTTAAGCCCACTGAACTGTTAGAAAATTGGCTTCGCAGGTGAATGAAAACAAGGTAAAAATGTGCTCCGTGGGCAGTGAATATACAATGTGTTTTTAAGAATTCAAGTTTTTACATTTAGTTTATGTTGATTCTTCCTTCCTTCGATGTCTAACTGTTCAGGTGTTTTTACAATACATCTTCACTTGTGAAAAGAACAGTAGAGTAGCTAGTACACAGCTAATCAAGAAGACAAGAGCACCAAGTTTCCAAAAGAAAATAAATGACCTTCTAACGCGTTACGTAATTAATTTGTGTGTATTTATATAAAACTTTTCTTCCCAGGGAATTCCAAAGTTCTTTACGTATAGGAGGGGACCTTCTTCATCCACCTCTGAAGTGCAGACCCAGTGGGCTGACAGGCAGCCATGTGAAATGTATATTCCACAAGAGAAGATTGATAGCCACAGAATTACAAGTTAATGTACTCATACCATAGGCAAAAGATAAGACGCAATGCAATGCAAGCACAATCATACAATCTAAAGTATAATGAATACTAAAACAACTTAAATTTATCTCCTTGATAGTTGCTGACTAATTGAACAGTCTACTGGTTTTCACTGCAGGGTAAACTTTTATTAATGCTTTGTGTTAGCATATGTTTAAAGAGACCTAATGTGTTTCACTTCTAGGAACTTCTGTTTAAAAGTCTAATTGCTTTATTTAAGAGGTCATAATATATTCCTTTCCATCAGAGCCGAGAAAACAAGGATCACAATTCCTTAATTTTCTGGTCGGAGCCTGTCAGTATGTCAGTAATCTTTGTGGTGATTGGCTGCTCAGGCAACCCACACTTCATCACTGCCTTTGTTGCTATAGTGACGTTACAGGAGCCATTATAGATGAGAACTTCATCTCTTTCCACTTTAGGGCTGAAATGAGAGAGGAGGTTAAATGGGGTGTCATCAATCTTAATGAAATGCAATTATTTTTACACTTATTAATCATTGCAAGCCATTAGCTTGTGGCAACTATGGGCCACCATTTGTCAAACTTTGCAAATTTCTGTAATTTTGTTTCCCTTCTCTCTTATTGTTTGTGCCTTCTGCTCTGTCACTTATCTGAGGTCTAGGAAATGAAAGTGTCCTGTAAGTATCCTTTCATGTACGTTATAACTAAATGATTGTTAGCAATCTTCTTAAAGGTGGGTGTGGTGTTTGTGATATGACCTTAAATGGGACTCATAGTACTAAGACTGAAAGAAACATAATGTCCTCAACTCCTGTTGCAGGCATATGGAGTTTTATTAAAATTAGCATTTGTGTGTGTCTGTGGTTTGCAGTGTTGCCACCTACTTTTTTATTTTGCCTTTGGTGAATCAAAGGGAAGCTCAGGTTTCATCACAATATAAATGGATGTAAGAGAGTTCTAACATATACTGTAGGCAGACTGTTGGTGTCCAAATCATGAGCCACAATGCTTAAATATTGTTATAAAAAAACATAACCACCTTTTACCCCTGCAGCACAATTTTGAAGTTAACAGTTTTGAAGTTTAATTTGAGAGGACAGTTTAAAAAACAGATTTTGTTATTACTATTAATGCCATCAATTTCTTCATCATAAATAAGGCAGTCATTGATAAAGTATTTGTATTGTATAACATCTTTGTATTACATAGGGAAGAATAATTTGAATTTCATTGTAACTAAATATGCACCTTCTAAAGAACTGGAGACAAATATTAATCTTTCATCTGTTCAATTTTTTTTTATTTATGTCCACAGCTGAATATTAGAATATCATTCAACTTACTATTTACTGTACAGTATATATATATATTATACAGACAAAAAACAAGGAACTTGATGTCCTGTAACTAAATACATTACAGTCTAGAACTCCATCAGAAACATTTCTGACAGAGGTTAAAAATATGTGGTGCCACCTTTTGCTTCATGAAAGCCATTTTATTATACATTATAGGAACAAGATCTAGAATCTAGGCTTATGATTCTACAATGTATTTAAAGCAAAACCATTGTCAGAGAGTTGGGATGCTTTTGCAATTATATGCAATCAGATTGTATTGTTAATGTCCGAGTGTGTCCAGAGTAATGACTCTTTCACTTTTCATTTCTGCTCTGTAATGGTGGTATTAATTGGAACACTGCCTTGCATAAAACGCTAAAACACTGCATTATTTAGAAGATCATTATTCTAAACAACAACCTGACTTTCATGCAGAATTTATACAGTAAATGCTGAGCAGAGTTTAAAGTTCCTTTTCTATCCACAACTGTGACCAAATTTCACCTGCAGTACAAAATCACTTTCACATGTAACTTCTGTTTGTGTGCAAAAATAGAGGTTCTCATATTATCAATATAAATACATCTATCCCTGAAAGGTCCTTCATTCAGGTAGTGAATTTGAAACCAAGATTCAACAATGAAGACCAAGAAGCTTTGGACAACTTAGGGATAAGGTTGTGGAAAGGAACAGATCAAGAGACAAGTATAAAAAATCCAAGACACAACATTTCCCTATGACCATGGAGAAACTGATAAATATTGGAAGGTATATTGTACCACCCAGACACTGCCAAGATTAGGCTGTCCATCTAAACTAAGCAGGCAGGTAAGGAGGTAATTGGTTAAGGGTCTTATTGTGATGCCAACAGCAACTTTGAAAGAGTTCGATGGCTGGATGAAAATCTCTGTGAGTCAACAATATCCAGATCACTTCACAAAGCTGGTCTATATTTACTGTACAGAAAACACATCTCACTGCCTGCACCATTTGCAACATAGCATTTAAGAGGCACTGGAAACATGTGGCAAAAAGGTTTTGAGATAAGACGAGACAAAATAGGACCTTTTTGGTCTAAATGTAAAGCATTAGAGTTTGGTTTGTTTGGTGCAAATCCAACACAAGGCATCACCCAGTCAACATCATCCCTACAGCCAAGCATGGTGGTGGCTATGTTACATACAGTAATATGGCTGCTTCACATCAGCAGGTACTGGGCAGCTTGTCAGAAAAGAAGGGGGATGGATGAACTGTAGTCAAATATACAGTAGGCAAGTATTAGAATACACAGTATTTTAGTATAATAGCATTTTAAATGTTACCTTCAGTCTGCTAACTGTGACAAAAATTCACCTTTTCTATGGCAAGACTCTAAAAATGCTGTCCATCACCTATACCCTAACAATTTAGATAACAATGCAGACCAGTGTGTTCCAAATTAAGGAAACCTATCAGAAAAGTGAATGTTTCCCCCTATAAAATGAAGAGGTTTTTTTATTCTTTCTACCCCTGCAGTGCAGGTAATACCTCTGGATTCTTGTGAATACTAGACAGTGTTCTGTTGCTTTTGTAGCTCAAAGGCTTGATTTCCAAACTCTTCTGTGTGATATAAAGTGCCTGTTCTATTGACTTCAAGCATTGAGGTTTTTGAACCAGAAAAAGATCCTAGGTTACTGGGTGGCTGATTTTCAGTATGTGAGGTTTTCAACCAGATATTTTTGAAAAATCCAATGGAATCATCTTCAACATGGTTACACAGTTTGTTTCATTATCCTGTACTTTCTAAAATCTTCCCTTTCCTTTCCTCTTGTGTCCCTCATTCACAGTCCTTTAATGCACTTTATTATTTAACTATACTGTATCTTACCGTTATTGTTAATATCCAGTATATCACAAAAACTTTCTGCAATCTGACTTATACAGTACCTTTTTAAATAGCAAGAAATGTGCTTATCATGTTACTCTGTATGGCAGGTCACGTGCACATACAGTACTGTATGTTTATATACTGTACACATACAACCATTCTGTATACAAAAATGTAGAATTTGGGCTCAGTTAATATGTCGTGTTTTTGTGCGTTACCAAGTTGGTAGGGTGTGGGTTTCTGAGTATTTTTTCTGTACAATATTGCCTTTTCAGCCAGTTACAGATCCTTTCAACTACATGACAATCAGAATTTATTCATTCACCTCATGAAAGAATATCCTGTAATAAAAGCCCGTCTTTAGTTATCCATTGAGAAAGTTTTAGTTTTTCTATCAATCTAACATGTCTTCTGCAATGCAATGCATTCTGTGAAAACTTTATTAACCAGCTAAGAGATGAAAAGACAATGGGTTTATAGACTCCATAAAAAGCAATTTAGAAAGCTACTGTACTTGAGTGTTCCTGGCTTCAGGATGTTCATTCTTTTTGTGGTACCTGTAACAAAGTGTAACCTAAAACTTTCTTTTGTTGCTGAATAAAGCAAGTACGATTGTGCACGACTGCCTTCAGCACTGAAACAGAGTGTAATCATACAACCATGAATGACACTGATAACTGGTGAGAAGACAGGTCCTTTTTTTTTTACAATAGATTGCTGGTCATAAATGAACACCAGTTCTACTTGAATAACTGAATACGGAAAAGAAAATAAAAATATTACAAAAAATCTTGGGTTTACTTATTATTGTCTTACCACTTGAGATGTGAATTAACACTTTTGATAATGCCAATCAGCCTAATGAAAATTTAGCCACATACAGATGATTCTTTTCTGCATGTACAAAAACATGCTGTATATGTATATGTATATGTAGTGTAATAGTTATACACTACAGGACAAGTGCTCTCACAGATACAAAATAGTAAGTTTAACCTCACAGGAATTTCCACTTCCCAGTTTTGTGAGTGACTCTTTCATGTCTTCTCAGTGAGAAATAGAAATTCTCACACAGGTCAAATTTCACAGTCCACACTGACATAGAACAAGTCAGCAACTGAAGATATGCATGCTGCCATATCACTTTTTTTAAGTCATTTATTCTTATGTTATTAATGTTGATTAATGTGTGTTTTTTTCTACTTCAGTTCTAAATGTTGTTATCTAAATGACAATAGCTACCCCTGCCGTCATTTGTTACTTAAATCCAGAGGATTACCAAGACTTTAAGTATCATCAGTAGATTGCTTTTTTAATTTAATTTTCCGGTACTAGATTCAAGAAGATTTAATAATATAGTTTTTCTAAGTGAGAGTAACACAGAAATAAAACACATTTTCTAGGATATTCTGTATTGTTTGTGGAAGTCAGAACTTCCTTTCAAGAATTTTAAATAATGAGGGGTTCTTTTATTTCTGCTAAAAATAGAATAGCCTTGAAAGGTGGATTTTTATTTCAACACCTACAGCATTTGGCTTCCTGATACAACCGCAGGAGGTCTTGATTATATCCTGCATTTTTATAAAAGGGTATTGAGTGCCTTCTGAATATGAGTATTCATTCTTTTCATTTAACAATACTGCTATTACTTCAAATCATAATCATTCATATTTCAGTCTTGTTACTGTCTGTTTTGCTGCTTATGCACGTGAAAGCTTATTTTTCTTATTCTGAGTGAGACTGACACCATTAAAAAGGCAAAACATAAAATCATTTAAAATTAAAGAGATACTCTAAGGAATACTCCAATGAATGTTAAATTTTGTGGTAATACGTATAATCACCTAAACAGCAATATGCAACTGAAAGTGTTATTGGCTTCCATAAAACTTCCATTGTTTTAAAATACATTGTGTGTCAGCAAAAACCTTAACACTGTGTTCAAAAACTTCAAAATTAATAAATATCTTTGTTTTACTATGCAATGACAGGGAATGTTGGCATGCGATTGCCATTTGACAATCTGAAAAGTTGTAACTTGCCCATATGCAGACAGAGCCCTTGTTATCGGGGATCTGCAGGATATACTGTAGCTGCACTCCAGTGCAACTACTAAATTATTATTAAGGTTTCTGGGACTGAAAAAGACCACGAGCCTCTTTGTGACCTCAGAAGACGAACAGCCTTCATCCAAAATAAAGCGACCGAGTATTTTTTTCACATCTGCCCATTGTTTCTGTCTTTCAAATCAATTGCCAACATCTTCAGTCAAAATGTCTAGAATATTTTCCAATACAGTGAACACAGGATCACAAAAAACACATGCAGATAAAGTGTTATTATTTAAAAAAATAGCCTGGAAAATGTTTTTTAGAAGCCACAAAGCAAGGAATGAAACATGATATACAAGTCAGTTAGCGTTTTGTGTGGTACACACAAGATGAGCCACAGGATGAGTTGGTGCAGCTGGCAGCAGCAGTCAGCAGAATCTGCCAGGTACATTTTCTGTGCAGTGCTCTCATTCAGAAGGATATATCCAGTTTTAGATAAAAAAAATATATTTTAAGATTGTTTAATCAAGATATCATCCATCTTATAATACATAGTCTGCAAAAAGATTATGCCCTGTCATGACTCCAACACAGTTCCTGCCCAGAAGCCAAAAAAGGGCATTCAGCTTTTTTTCTTGAATACCTGATAAAGGCACAGGCTGTAGAAAACATGTAGGAATATCTGGATTGGGAATTATGATTAACACATCCCTTTCCTACCAATGTGGACACCCTGAAGGAAGGTGAAAAGCAAACCAAGTTGTAAATCACTGTTTGTGCACTACAGAGTATATAGAGTGTTCAGAGAGGAGGTACTGTATTTATTCACCCTTTCCAACTTCAGCCTCTGAAACCAATTTAAATTTTATAAATAGATGAAGGAGTCAATGATCAATAGATTACAAAAAGATCAACAGAAACTAATCATCTCAGAGTACAGTCGGTTGAATGGCAGTGCACCAGTAACTGAAAGAGTAAAACCTTGTACTTCAGTCAAGGTTTAAATTACTCAACTGCGATTTTGTGCACAATACTTTTTTTATTTTATTTTTCTTTTTCAAGGAGGGAATGGAGTGCTTAGAGAGATACAATAAGGCTCTGTTGTATCATGCTATATGTATGAATACTTGTTGCCTTTAGTTCAGTTTACCTTCACATGCTATTGAGTTGAGCCATACTGTTAACTTCAAAAGTCCTTATAGATATACAGTAGATTATTTACAGTAGATATAGATCTTTTTTACATTGCCATTTTCAAAATAGAGTCTGTAAAGTAGTGAAAGGTGTAAGATAAAGTTTTGCTGTGGGGTCATTTTAAATTATCTTCCTAGAAAAAAAATGATGGTGTAGGAAGGTGAGGGAGCAGCTCACTGTAACTCTGAAAAAGTGTCTGCAGGTTTCCTCGGGGTTCCAGGTGTGTCTCCACTAAGGGACCATATTAATAAAGAAAGTGCTATAAGTACACATGGAATTCAGTGTCTGAGCTGTCTTTTTCTTACTGTGTGTGCACTGCAACATTAACAGTGACATTGCTAGTAACATTGTAAACAGTGTGACATTGCTGACATCTTGTGGTCCAGTAAAAGAAATGCATACTTAAGAAAAAAATTGAAGTCAGAGCAGCCAACAAATTTACAAGCATTCAAGTGTCTGCAGCAAAGGCTTGGTAAAGCATCTAAAACAATTAGACTAAGAGTTTGGTGACCTCCATAGATTGCAGACGTCGTTCAGTTATTGCCTCAGAATCAAATATGGACCTTCACCCACTCTGAAAAGAATTTATAGGGAAAATGTGAAAACTTATGGTCTCTGAAATCGCTGGATTGAACATAAAGTACGCTTTTTTCTAATATGATCAAAATCTCAAATACAAATTGCATGAGCATAAAGGAAAAGTAATTGTTTTTACATTGCTGACCCAATACTTTTGGAGGGACTTTTGGTTAAATGTAGTGCATCCTGCAATTTAATTAATGAGGCCATTTATTAAACAATGCATGTTGCGCAGAGATACTTACATCTGGGATATTTTTCTTTTTTAAAACTTATTTAATAAATGATGGAAAATGTTCTTTTGACATCGAAGATAGCTCCTGTTATACTTTTATACACTGCTTTAGAAGTAGGATATATGCATTTTCATACAGTATGTCGTGTACTGTACCTGGTAATAATGCAATGCTAAACCAGGATGGCATTACAGTTTTAGACTGACCAAGCAGAGATCAGAGTTCTCTCTTGGTGTTTTAGAAGTTCTGTTTTACACCAATAAGATGTTTGGAGTTATGAGCCCCAGTAATTCAATAAACATCACAAAACTACACATACAGTAAGTGTCTCTGCAATGGACTGGCGTCCCATCCAGCATGTATTCAGCTTTGCGCTTATTGTTTGCCAGAATATTGCCAGAATAGGCTCCGTCTCCCCCATGACTCTGAACTGGATAAAGTGGCTACAAAAAGGATGGATGGTTCTAACATGGAATCTGTTACACCACAAACATATGGTTCTTTTCTTTTACTATAGGAGGATTATTTATTATTTATTGTTCTGAGATAGAAATAAGGAAACATTCTGAAAGTTTTGTTTTCCAAATACTAATATGGTGATTCTCAAAAATGCGTAACTGTCTTTATGAAGAACTCATATAAAACTGTCCCACTGGGCTTTCCCTATTTCTCCACAGAAAACAGGCCTGTTTCATGAGAAACATTTTAACATACTCTAATATCATTTAGAATGAGAATCATGAAAATCTAAAAACAAAAGTATTCTGTTCCTTAAGTTCAAACATTAAAATATAGCCATTAAGGTCCCTTTGTATGCTGTTTTCCTTGTTTTAGTAGTTGTTTTTTTAGTATTGCAGCTCTTCCTCCCTGTCTTTATAATTTCATCAATAAAAAGTAATACAGTATGTAATATGATAAAATGTAATATCTCCCTCTAGTGTCAGAAATCATCTACTGTATATCCATAAGGCATAGAAAATCCATTTTTTACAGGTACTGTATGTTCTATAGTGGCAAACCTACTATTCCATTTTACACTATAGTTGCATTTATTACCCATTCATCCATCCATTCTTTTCTTTACCAATTTATTCAATACAGGGTCGTGGGAAGCCAGAACCGACCCCAGCAAGCAACGGGTGCAAGGCAGGGTACACCCTGGACACGACACCAATCTATCACAGTACACACACAGATTCACACACACTCCCACACCTTGGACAGGACACCAGTCTATCACAGGGCACACACAGACACAAACACCACACAATTAAACTCCACACAGACCATACAAACTCCACACAGAGGGCATCCAAGGAAGTGAACCTGAGGCTCCAACGCTGCACGACAGCAATGCTAACCACTATGCCAACATGCCAACCTTACTATGAGTTTATTGAATTTATAAATATTGAAACGAATATAAAACTGGAAGAGGTATTAGAGGGACCAATAGAAGGTGCTCACCCTGCAGTCTGTATGGGTACTAATGTTCCAGTATAGTGACGGGGACACCATACTGTAAAAAGATGTTGTCCTTCAGATGCGATGTAAAACTAAGGTCCTGACTCTCTGTGGTCATTAAAAATCCAAGGGTGTTTCTTGAAAAGAGTAGGGGTGTTACCCTGGTGTCCTGGCCAAATTTCCCCTTGGCCTTTACCATGAATCTCTCCAGTAATAAAACACTGATTTATAGATAAAACACTTGCCCTCTGTTCTATGTTTATTGGTTTTGGTATGTGTGTTAAGTGTCTTTTGTAATGTATGTTTGTAAAATGTAAACATTTTACTTTAAAAATGATGCCATTCTGTAATTCTGTTATCCAGCTTTTATCCATTCTTTCACTTTTGATGTTCTCCTTCACCCCTCTTTTTTAATTTCCTTATCCACATTACTAAAATGAAGCCTTACCTGTAGCAGTGGTTTAGTGGCAGCATCTGGTCATAATCATAATCAGCTACAGAATTTAAAAAAATATTATTGCCCCATATCTTTAATGTAGACTGCAGCAGGGTTTAAGATCCAAGATTTGTCCTTCCCTTTTTCTGGAAATAGAGCTGAGGTACTGGGAGACCACACACAGAACAGGTGGGGCCACTCGTGAAAACTGGGATCTACAATACTAGGAGAGGAATAATCAAGGTAGAGGCTCCCTACCAAGAGCTTGCTGGGCTGGGGGAGAAGACAGGTGAAAGGTTTCTGGTGCCAATCTCACTAAGATCTCACTAAGTGGGGGGATAGACAACTTACAAACAGAACACCACTAGCAAACTCAGATAACCCACCATCCACAAACCGGAATATAGAACCTCGAATAATACCTAATGAGTGCAAAAAAAACACATACGGTGTTATGCCCCGTTTCATTGGCGCTATATTAATAACGGAACATTTAAGGGCTAATGCAGTGCCTTAAATTGTTTTCCGCACACACTGTTGAACAGAAACATTCATCAGATGAAGGTTGGAGTCTTCACCTTGCAAGGATACCTCACCCTGAAAATACCACACTGCTTTTTGCTTTTCCATGCAATCCTAATGTAATTTCCATTAAGATAAGTGGGAATGATTATATATTGGTGTGTATGTGTAGTATAATGTGTTCTCTTTGTTAATTCAAATGTTACTTTGTTTCATAAAGACAATTTAACACGATAAGAACAATTCCTAGGGCCATATGAGTTATTAACCCTCCATCACGTGCTGAAATTACAAGGCGACATTAAGAGACCAAATGAAAAATGCAAGAGAGGATTAAGAAGGATTCAAAAGTAATAAGGGTCAGGAGGGTGCAGATTGCAACCCGACTAATTATGCAAATGCAGGATCAAATTAGTTTTCAACAAAACAGTAAAAATGGAAAGGTAGCAAAGCATTTCAATGTTTAATTCAAATGCCTTCAGCTCTGAATGATTTAAATCATTGAACATCTAATACCTTCACTTTTGAAAGTCGGTGTCAAATTGTGAAAATGGCCGTTATATTTCCCACACACTTTGGTATGGGGTGGATAAAATAGGGGCCAGAAATGTTTGTTGTGATAAAGTAGCTACAGCAAGAAAAAAATTGGAGATGAAATTGTAGTGCTGATTAATAAATTGTTGAATGAAATGATTATTTTTTTATGTGGACATTAATGTCACTGGCATTAAATGCAACCAATTTGTCTAATTTTGACTAAAACATGTCTAAATTAAATCACTCATCATTAGAATATTCATCATTATTTTGTTTTTAATAAATACAATGATCAAATGAAGGTCTTTTCTAAGACACCCAATAACAGAAATCTAACTAGCAAGCATCAAACTTCTGTGATACTGTGTAATCATATACAGTATTTATATAGAACCAGTCAGTATACGCTTACGAATATAAAGGATGTATTCTTTGCATCTGAATCCTACAGTAGTTATAGATTGCTATTATGGCTTATGAACTACAGTATGTAAAGAGCTCTAAAATCTATTTAGTCATGATCAATTCAAGTGGCCAATAATCCATAATAAGATTGGATTTAAGGGTTAAATCTGTGTATTTGTGTATCTCAATACTGAAAAGGAGACACATTAGAATCAGAATTCATTTATCCAATTAAATATTCTTAAAAATCCTTTGATTTAATCAAGTACAGTACCTTCTCAGACAAGCATTTTATGTATTTCATGTATTATGGATATGCACATACTTCCTTTGCTGAATAATAGTATTATATTTTAAATGTGCCATGCTATGTAAAAAAGAACACAAAAAATGTTTTCATACTGTTACTTAAACACAGAAAATAATTTCAGCATGATAGTTTTTATTGTGCTAAGGGAGGCTGAATACACTACAACTGAATAGCTATCCCTAACATAAAGTAGTGCCATCTTTCTTTATCTTTAATGTATTGTTAATGCAAGACGAGTTCATATAAAATATATATTGAATGCTGAAAGTTAAATCAGTTTATTCTGTTTGATATAGCCTCACCAATACTCTTTTCTAATTAGCTCCAGCAGAAGCTATGTACCACCTAAACCTTTTTCTTCTTCCAGGGTCTCCCTACAGAGTTACCATTAACTACTGCTGCTGTGTTAAATGATCCGAATCCTAAAAACCCAATGCATCCTTAGACTTAGATTCTGGATCTCTGTAGCACATAACCTGCCTATCAAGAGGGTCAATAAAGTGCACAAGTGTATTGAGCCTCAGCACCAGCTTAAAATATGCCTTTTTTTTGAAGGTTAATGAATGAGCAGCCAAAACAAAAGGCTCAGCCAGCATCAAAGATCCAGGACAGTTCATCCAGACAGGATAAGCTCACTCTACCTTTGTTGCCTGAGGCCACAAGCTACAGCAGGGTCTGCTCACTCTTGGGATGATGAAAACTGACAGTCATTGGTTTTAAGGGGTACCCTTGAGACAGTAGCCTTCATGAGATAACCTTTGTTTCAGAGCTGGGTAATTCTGCATTATTTTATTCTTAAATCCATGGTTCGCTCCAACTCACACAAGTAATAACTCACCACGCTGTGTAGTACATATGCTAAGACTTGAGTGCTGTGCGCAAGCAGATCTTGGGATTCCCCAAATTACTCCTGGGCGAGTGCTCCCCTCCTCCTCGTGCATCAGTCATTCTGTTATAACACTTCATTACGGCTGAACCTTTTCTGTAGAAAAATATAATGAGGTTCCTTGGCTTTTGCTTGCCCACTTTGAGATTTGTTTTCTTTTAACCAGCTCTGAAGAAGGAACGTCATTTCAGAGCCTTTTTTTGCTTCATGCATCAGCTGGGATAAACCTATTGCAGCAATTTGATACAAGAGCAGAGGCAAGACTTGCAAGTGCGTAACCTGTTGGCTGTTTCACTCGCTTCACTCCGTGTAATTGCTTCTTTGTCACAGGTGGCTAGAGCATGTACAGTGTTTCTTATTCTGGTAAAGGTGGATCGTATTGTTTTCTTAATTACAGCTATACTATACTACCACCAGAGTTATTAAAAAAAATAAATTACAATGTACAGTCTATTCAGATTACTATCTCCTCAATTTTGGCATAAATTCTATACAGAAGGGAATGGTGATTCAGTACAGAAATAAATGTAGTACTATTTAAAGATACTGGTCTTATTTAAAATAAATTCCAGGCCTACAGTATGCTTCCAATTATGTCATATATGCCCACAGAACCAACTAAGGAACACTATAAATCTGTTATTGGAAAAGTAGAATTCAAGTTAGTCTGGTTGAAGCAAGAATTTCCCCAGTGTGAGTTTCAGGATAGTACTGAAAATAGCTTTACTGGTAAGAAGTTTGTATAGTGGTTATAGCTTACTCTAAAAGCATACAGCATATTATTAAATATTCTGCGATATATTATTCTAGGTATGCTAATTATGCAGTAAATGAATACACCAACTTTATTAAAAGAAATTGTACACAAAATACAATAATTAAGGTTCCACAGATTCCCTAGAAGACAGCATACTGTAAATGTATATAACAGCAATCACCACGGGCACTGTCACAGAGTTGTCATCAAGTCAATGCATAAGGTGCATAAAAGTGAGAATATCCTCATCTGTTTGATCAACACAGACTATGTAGTTGTCATAGCAACTAGTAAACTCATTGAATACTTCCTGTGTAAAGCTGTTTGGGGAGGCACTGGAAGATCTCCAGCTACTTTACAAATAATCTGAGCAAAGAAACCATATTGGTAGTGACATTGGTTAATTTTAAAATTTTAACCAAGAAGTGTTATTAGTTTTGTTCTCTCAAAATACCTGGGTCAGGTCAAATGAAGGTATACCCTGTGTTCTTTTGTGACCCCATGTTAAGTGTGACAGAATGTGGATTAAAGATACAGAGGGTGTCTACTGGGAGCCAAAGCTACAGCATAGTCTTTACGCCCTGTAACTTCCCCCATTTTGTTTGTGAACTCTATAGTGTTCAGCTGGGACTAGGACATCATTTCTCAGGAGGCCACAGGGAGGCTGCTTGGGGAAAATTGTTAATTTAAACTGGGGTTGTAGGGCTTGTGCTCACTGTGTGTAAGAGCGAAATAAACCGCAGTGTTGTATCTTTTGCATGGAGGATATGTGGAAGGGCTGAAGACTTGTTTTTTTGCTACCCCTTAAAAATAAAATGGAAAATACATATATATACTGTAGCACTTTTCTGCATGCTCCACTCAAAGCACTTTACAAATAATGGGGACTCCCTCCACCAATGTGCTGCCCCAACTGGATGATGCAGCATCAGCCATAGTGCAGACAGTATGCTCACCATACATCAGCTATCAGTTGGTAGGAGAACAGAGTGATGAAGCCAGTTCATAGATGGAGATTATTAGGAGGAACTTGGTTTTACGTCTCATCCAGGGAACAACACCTTTTTACAGTATAGTGTCCCCATTGCTATACTGGGGCATTAGAACCCACACAGACTGCAGGGTGAGCACCTCTAACACCTCTTCCAGCAGCAACCTTAGCTTTCCCAGGAGGTCTCCCATCTAGGTACTGACCAAGGTCACACCTGTGAGCTTCAGTGGGGCTGCCAGTTGTGGGGTGCAAGGTGATATGGCTACTGGCCATAGAAGAACATTGATTGAAGGGAAACTTATGGCTAGTGAGTGAGTTAATGAGTGTTTATTTCCTTCTGTTGACTGGGACGCTGGGGGCTGAACAGACACTGAACACGTTAGTCGGAGGTCTGCAGAAAAGTGTAGTAAGACCTTTAAAGTAAGAGTATGTTTTTTTTCCTTTAGTCTTTTGTGTGTATAGGTCTTTTCACTTATGTTTCAGTAGCTAATGTAACTGTGCTGGAATTGTTGCTTTTTTTCTTTATTCATCCTTCTGTACTGTTAAAATCATTTGAAATGTCATTTAAAATACCAGTGGCATGTAGACTCTTCCTTATGCTAGAGCAGGGGTTCCCAGTCCTGGTCCTGTTGACCCACACACCGATGGTTTATGTTCCAGCTGAGCTCTCACTTAATAACAGGATTAGTTTGAACTGTTTGGCTGTTTTCAGTTTTTAAGCATGTTGGAGCTTTCTCCTGCAGTGTGATTGTTAGGGTAGGAAAGTGGCCCAGTCACATGGACCACACATGCTCCAGGGAGTGAATCAAAATCCTTAAAGCAACACTGTGCAATGCAAGAGGCTTTGTTTGCACATCTTATACTGGTCTATTTCATGAGTGAAATGAAATCCTGAAGAAGAAGCTTGTTAGTTCAATTACCAATTAAGCTCTTCTGGAATGAAAACCAGATAGTGTGTGGTTCTCCAGGTTTGGGACAACTTTCTACTTGAGCACAGGGTTCCCAATCCTGGTTCTGGAGCCTCACACACCTGTTGGGTTTCATTCCATCTCACTTTAAGTAGATAATTGAAGCCTTAATTGATTTAAGACATTGCTTCATTGGACTAATTGTATTTTCTTCGGAGTTTGATTTTGCTTACAAAATATAGCTGTTAAACCTAAGAGGACCTTATAAAAGCTTCTCCCTGACAAAACCCTACTAACACTGTGATGCCCTTTCCCAAAACACTACTTATCTCACCCATGTGGGAATGTGTATTTTTAACCAGTAATTTAACAAAATGCCACCCAATTTAGAGGTGATGCAATGCCCCTTGTACATCTCAACTAGCAGTTTTCTTGATAATACAGTCTCCTCATAGTCTGGCCTGCTATTATTATGTTTGAGCATCCCTTGAGGGAACTTAATATCACTATATTATTAAGTGCTTACTGGCATCATTGGATTTGAATTTTGAACAACATAAATTTTTGAGGTAATTTAATATGTATTTTCTAATTCAATATCAAAATGCAGTGTTGGGGGAAAACTGTTTAGGATAAGATTAAAATATTCAGTAGTTTTATTTTTTAACAGTATAATACACTTTCTTGATTAATGAAATGATACTCTTTACTTTTTCTCTTTTGATTTTGTTTCATTTGAGTGCTTTCTACTTAATAATTAAACCTTAAAAAAGGGTTCCTTAGTAAAACGAAACCTCTTACTGTTGGCAATTAATGCTTCTTTATCAACCTGCAGTTGATGCAAATTTAAGGAGCATTTAAAGCAACAAAATGAATTCTCAACCTACAGATTGCACACTGGAAAATGCAGAAAAACTGGGTCATGGAAGAAACACAATATCATTTTCGTAAGAGGAAGAAGTGAAATTTTGCTTCCTTTCCCTTGTTTTGGAATTGGTGAAAAAGGATTTAAGTTGTCAATGATTTGAAATATATCTTTGAACATGTCTTTTCTGCAGAGGTACAGATGTGGCTTAGTCTACTGTAGATTTTTAGGTGCTGTAGCTGCAGGCCATTTTAGAGTACCAAAATTTCATTTCTGCTTCCTATGTACTGTGATAGCACGAAATGCTGTTGCTATGTAACGGTACCAGGAGCAGTGCTTCTGTGAGAAGAAACTGAGCATGGCTCACTAATAAAATAGCTTCAGAGATATACAGCTTTTCAAATAGCAACAGCTTTCTATAACACTATAAAGTGTTGAGACTCTAATAAACTCTAATAACACTATAAAACAGCAAAAATGTTAAATCAAAAAATTTTGAAAACTCTCCAAATGAAAACATTAGAAAGTTGGTATTGGGTATGACTGAATACTAACACAGTCCTGTAAGTACTGACTCCTAGACTTGATCAGGTTCATAAACTGCTATGAGATGTCTTCCCACGTACACTACCTCCTGTGGTGCTGCAGTCAGCTGATGAAGGTTGGCTAGTATCCGTCACCTGTTGTTGGCATTACTAAGTTGGTTCCAGCAATGTTCACTTCCAATATTCTCACATCGGAACACAAATCTAGGCCCACCAAGACCTTCACATTCATGTTGTGAAGTCATACCATTCTACAGGTAGTCCTAGCTCTGGTCTTGCATTGTCCAGTCGAAAAACTGGAAACTTCTGGATTGGCTTGTAGGACATCATCAATTATCTGCAGTAATGTTGACTTCAGTCTGGACCAACATGACTTCTTGTAATAAAGGAGATTCCTCTCCCATATCATCACATTTTCACTGCATCACTTGTTGGCTTGGACTACCAAATGCTCAGTATAATAAACACCATGATATGTCCACACATGCCGTCTTCTGTCAGGTCTATCAAAGTCAAAGTGAATATACCATTCCGCTGCTCCCTGCTACCTCATCAGATGTGCTTTGACACAAAGATTATTTTATCTCTCAGTTGTCCTCATGTCACAGTGACTACAATGTTGTAGTCATTGCGTTATGAATTTTACTGTGTGATTATGGAAATAGATCCGATGGTTATGATGGTCCGGGGCCAGTGAGATGACCTTCTGCCTTCTGGAGTGCAGTCAGTCCCTCACAGAACTTGTTTCCTCATTTCTCTGGACTGGTCTTCAATACTTGAAGAGATCTTCATTACTCAAGCAGGACATGGCCTTATTTTTACTGTTCTTGCATTAAATAAAACCATGTGATTTTTGAGTTTTCATATTGATTCTTAACCCCTTTTGGCAAGTACAGTATCTCAAATATGAAACACAGATACAGTTTGCACTGAAATGCCATGAATGAAATGACATGACTTTCTAAGAAAAGAACAGTGGTTATTGAAAGAGTCATTATGCATTTTTTTAGAAAATGTTTTATTTTTGAAGCATAAATGTTGTAAACAAAGAAGCCCTTAGATTGATTACCATCTGTTTTTCCTCACTAAAATTAGACATTACCTGAAATCAGAGATTAGTTTTCATATTGCTCTGCATCAGATCAGGTAAAAATAACATTTTTAAAGGGCCCAAACTAAACAACATTATTCACCCACGTATGTTAGCATGCAAACAATGAGGAACAAAGTAAAACCAAACTTTTTTTTACAAAATGTCGTACAAGTATTGTTTTTTTTATCAAGCCTGAAAAATATTTTTCTTTACAAAAGCAACTGTACTTGTTCAGCGTTGGATAAAAAAAATAACAAACAGGCAAACAAGCAATAATCTTAAATAAAAAAGTAAAATGTCCACAAAGTCATTACTAGAATATTTTCAACAAGTTTTTATAAATACACTGATACTACAAAGAAAAGTGTACAAAATCTCTTGAAGTATCAAAGTTACTGTAAAACAGTATTGAGCACTTATGTTCAAAGATATAACTACATTTCAATAAATACAAAAAATCATTTTTTGTTACCAGTTGTGTATGAAATTATATAGATGCAGGAAAGACTGTCTATGACATTTTCACAAGTAATTTAACAAATAAATATAGTAATAATGATTGAAGCATGCTTTTGGTCATATTTAATCACAATAAGTTCCCAAGAAATAGAAGCTGATTGATCCCACATCAGAAATTCTGACTTTCATTAAAACAAAAATATACATAACTACATTTGATTTAAATACAAATAAATAATTTCACCAAATATTTCTGATGTGCAACATACATATAAGAACCACTAAACAATGTACCCACAGAAAAAAAATGCATGTATTCTCTGTTTCATTTGTTCAAAAGGCAGATTAACTATTGTATAAACCACTGAAATACTCTGGATATACAGGTATTTTGGCAACAATTTATTAGCACTATTATCAGAATAACATCACTTCTCCTTGTGTCTTAGTAAACCTCAGGTGTTACTCGTTGTTTTCCAAAAATGAGTAAATCATTTTTTACTCATTTTTTTTCCAAACCCAACTTCATAAACCACAGTATACACACTCCAAGGAAGAAGTTTTATTTCCACCTAAGGAAACATTGGGTATTAATAGCCAGCCAGAGGACAGACACTGGTCCCAGAAATACTGCCAAGACAACCTCAGCAATTGTTACTGGAGAGCAAGCACAGAATTCTTAATTTGACTCTGTACTACTAAGAGCCAGCAGCATCAATTTAGTATCCCACTGGAGACTCCTAGCCACAGTACATGAGTGATACAGCCTGGATTAAATCTTGGGCCTCAATAAAATCGATTTGTGTTTCTGGTAAGGATTTGTGAATTTGGGAGCCTGGGATTTTTTTTTACCAAAAACATTTTTTTTTATTTCTTTGATTCTTTTACAAAACTAAATGAAAAGGTCTTCAAAACCTAAACTTAAAATAAGCTGCAACAGTCTTCATTCATAGAATGAGGGACAGAGTTTTGAAGATGTGTTTTGAAAGTTGCAAAGTTGATCATAAAGCACTCAGTTCCTATCCTTAATTTCCATCTTTTTTGTGCCTGTTTGATATCGGCTCCTTCACTATGTACTAACATCCTTTCCACATAAAAGGACAGTTTTAAAAAACTCTTGACAGCCAGTGCAATGAACTGGTATGAAAAAAAATATGCGTAACAGAGCAGTTAAGTTTTTCAGTTACGCCAAGACATACTTTAAGACTAAAATGGTAATTAATGGATTTTGCTAAAAAAAAAATCATTGTGACAGTTTTTTTATTTTAATTAAAATATTTAAAGATGCCCTGTTTGAGTTTTGAATTAATTGCATTAAAGGAACAGCTACCATATACCACCCAAGAAATATACTGCACTGCTTTATTTGCAGTTGGTACAGTATCTACAGTATCTATATCAAGCCTGCTTATCAAGTAAAATGTGTTTCTAACTTTTAGCGAAAGCAATACAAAACACCTCAAATAAGCATTTCTACATCAGGTGGAACATGCACTGAAACCATGTTATCTAATAACATACTGATACAATCTGCGTGAGCACACTTATACATAACATATAATATGAACACATACAGTACATGTTTTCTATATGTTACTCTGATCTATTTTTATTCAACACACTTAATAAATCAATTTTTATTAGTGCCTTCTTTTCTTGTTATAATTCATTGGTCCACTTGAGATGATTGATAAATGTCACATATTATTTTTTCCCTCAGAGGGTGTGTAAACCTTTGACCCATGATTGTGTGTAAACAAACATCATGTATGGACTTCCATGTTCTGTAAACAGAATGTCAATTAGGTCGACCAGTTGAAAAATAAAGCATCTTTCAAGAGGAGCTCTTGAAATTAACCTGAGAATTCTCCAGATTAAGTTATCTCAATATAAAATACCTTGGTTCAGCATTAGCAGAGAATAACAATGTTTAACCAAAATTGTATACACCTGAATTTGAACTTTGTGTTTGTAACACTAATTAAACTTCATACTGTATAGTATCTGGCAAATAATGTAGTGATCTTATTTTTTTAGAATTATATTATTTTTCTTGGGCCCTGGGATATTTTGATCAACTTGAATGACTGAAGTAAGAATTATTATCTAAGAAGTTCACACCTTTTTTGTTCATTTTAACAAGCAATGCACAAGAAATAAAATCGTCAACATGTAATGTCAATTACAAAGTTAATAACACGAAGCATGAACTCTATAAGTAATTTTCTCTAGCTACACAGTACCTATAATCATACATGATAGGGGGCATGACTACATAAAACTGTCTACAAAACCTGTCAATATCACAGCAAAGAACTGACACCATCATTTAAAATGTATCAAATTAAACCTGTAGTTCAGTGACTGGTGAATTTACCCAAAAGACGGCTGTTTTTAAAATTAAGACAAACTCCCCCTCCCTGCCTCAGCCCCCACAACACAGATACACAGAAGCTCGATGGCCCAGATCTGTCAGCTGTGTAGTGTTCGAAGTTAGTGTCAAGATACTTGTCACTTTTAGCCCCTAGTGATACGCAACTATACAGTTTACAAGTGTAGTTCTAAAACATTCTGACAACAAATGGAATAAGGAAAGATGTGCTCCCTTTTCTTGATCAATCCTGACAATTACAGTATAAAAAACTGTACTCATGTTCATGAAACAAATGGGTATTGGTTACTACATTAACATATAGTGCTACCACCCATTGCTACCAGGCTCATATAAAAGCATAATGTTTTTAATTAAAAGATTTGATAGTGAAAAAAAACGCATTCCTAACAAAAGAGCATAGGTGTCCAAAATAATAGTTATATTTCATTTTTGTATGATTAGAATTGTTTTCTCATACCAAATAATTGTTAACATTATACTTCTTTGTAAATATTTTAACAAATCTTGGCAGAATTCAAGTGCAGCTTGGTACGCATGGCTGAAAGTGTAAAAAGTGTAAAAAGAGCAAAACATGATATTTTTAGGAAATATTATTGAACAAAGGCAGGTTAAGATGGAACTTGTCCCTTGTTTGGTAGAACACTAAAAGCCTGGGGAACTAAACCTATTAGAGTATACAGCAAGAGTGGTCCGATGTTTTATGAATACATCCATGAATACACACTGTATGCTCTGAATATTATTTTGAGCTTTCTTTCCCTTTGAGTTATTGTCTAAGCTGGCTCTTAGTGATAGTGATATGAACATCATTATTGCTGTTCTGGCATTAGTACTGCAGCACTAGCAAATTTTGTTTGTCTTACATGCTGACTTACTGTAGCAAAGTACTGGATCTTTACCCTAAGTCTGAAATCCAAGATCTTAAGTTTGAAAAGACTTTCAGCTCCTTTCAGGCAGCAATGTGACCCATGTCCATGAAACATTCACATTTGCAGTATTCGCCATTCTTGCCCTGCGTCTTTGAGACTGACGGTTTTCCAAGTTCACAAAGACTCTAGTGGCTTTTCAAAACACATTCCAGGAAAGGTGTCCTTTTCTATGATGGCGCTGCAGGGTATTCATTTCTTAAGACACTGGTACATCAATGCACTGGGATCAAGCATGTAATTCTCTGAATTGAGAAACTTTGTTAAGTACTGAGGTGTAATTGGATGTGGAACAGCATATGTGATCCCAGGCATGACAGCCATGACTTCAGCAATCTTCTGTTTCATTTCCCCAATTTCTTGATCCTGCTTCAGTATTTTTCCTGTAGGATAAAAATAAACACATAATGAGTGACAGCTGTTAGTAACCTCAAGCTCTTCATTATGAGGCTCCGGGGACAAAGCTTTACAGATGGAGCAGGAAACTGACAAAGCCCCTGCAGCACTTCGAGCTTCTGTCCTTTGAATGGAGAGAAGCAACAGCAACCTTGAAGATGGAGACCTTTTTTGCTCACTTCGGAGAGATCTGGAGGAGCGCAATCAAAAGAAAACAACATGCCAGAACAACAGAAAAGGTCACATTTCAGTTTATTTTGTTAAATAGGGGTGGAGTAGTATAGGGGGTAAGCTCTTGGCCTCAAAACTGACATGTTGTGGGTTCAAATCCCAGGTGCAGGTACCGCAGGCTGCCATTTCACCCCTGGGAGAGGTACTTTACCCCAGTTGCCCCAGTCCACCCAGCTGTATACAGTAAGTGGGGACCAGCATTGCTGGGGGACAATTCCTGCGATGGATCACTGTCCCATCCAGGAGGGTGGGGGGGGGATGGGGGGCAGTGATGTGTGCTTGTCTGCCAGACTGCTACAAAAACTAGGCTGAGCTCAGGCCTGATGAGCCGCAGTGGCTCCAGGCTCCAGTATCTGGCACGGACCTGACCTTCTTAACTACCTTTTTAAATTCTTCTTTCTGTGGCTTCAATTAAAAAAACCCAAAGCATTGAGACAGTCAGTATTGCGATAAGGGATATGTCACACAACAACAAGCACACAGTGGGAATAATGCCAACAATAATAATAATAATAATAATAATAATAAAGAAACCTTGGGCTATTTCTAACTGGCGCCGGGCATCTCCAAGGGCAGAGAAAAGGTCCAGTTTTATCCTGGTTTCGGCACTTAGGTTGTATTCTAGATGCTGGGTCTTATCCTGCATAGCTGAGAGCGCTGTCAGAAGCATGTCAGCATCCTGCTCAATACCTTTATATTTACGAAGCACCTGCCATGAAAAAGCAAGAAAACAGACAATGAGGGAACTCTCTCTTACAAAAACTGTTAAGTTTATTTGTTATACGCATTGCTTAATATTATCACATTTGGGGAAAATGAATGTAAATCACAAAAGTATGATGGGTTCCACTAAGTGATAACCATGTTGTTTCCAAAATGCACAAATCATATTTTAGTCATGCTGCTTTCAACGTTTTCTACTAAGCTGTATTTTTCTGTAAAGACTTATGTCTGATAAACATTTGCATGCATTTTCCAATAGTACAAATGAGCATTAAAAATTGGAGTGAACAGTATTTTATCAAACAGGTGTAATGGAAACAATGAACAAAGTATTGTGCAGGTATTGAGATTCAATATTTAAAGTGACTGCTGGTAAATAAAGAATATTAATAACAAAACTAAATAATGTAAAAATGAACTACAGTACGTGTTATCTCAACAAATGACAAAAAGCAGAAAATGGAGAAAGAAATTCCATTGTGTTAATTTAAAACAGAAGTCAAAAACTGTATATTCAGAAGGAGAGTTAATGAGTCTCATAACTGCCCTGAAGAAATATGGAAAACATGCAAATTCAGTGTCTTGACATACCCTCTTAATCTAGAATGCATAACTACTGTAGTTACATAAAGTAAACAGCTATTACCATATTTCCTTTTCAATTCCCTACTCATTGGAGAAGTGTATCTGATTTTGCTTTTCAATTTAAACACAAGAGGGAGACAAGGTTCAAAGCCAAAACATTTAAATGGTCCAGAAATAAAAAGCAACATCATTTTCCAGGGGCTAGAATAGTGCAGATTTTATAGTTACTATTTCAGTTAGCAGTTTTGAGGCCTTAAAAATGAAAATATTTAGATCAATCAGTTGATTTAGATCAGAGGCAGGATATAACCCACTGAAACCCAGAACCCACAAGGACATGTACTAGGGTATGTGTTGTAGTGTATGAAAGATTATTCTTTAGGATGAAATATTAAGCTCAAGTCCTGACTACTTGGTCATTACATATCCAATAGCTCTATGAGAAAGAGAAAGGGTGATAACCTACTGTAGTTGTGTTGGCTAAATATGACTTTGGACTTACACTAACTGGCCTACTTTAATTTCACCCTTGATACAATTGGTGAAGTACTGTACAGTATGTTCTCACTTCTCGACCTGGTCTGCTGGGTAGTGGGGCTTCTGGTCCTTCTATACAACTTTATGTTTGCTTGAGCCCAGAACAATAAAGCCAGGAAGCACCCTGGCGTTCTGTTTTACCATCAGTGCATTACATGTGTTCATCTCTGCCATCTTCCTGACATTTGGATCTTCCACCCCATATGCGGTGAAAACATTACTTTCACATACTAAAGTGCAATCATTTTGATCTTTAAAAGGGTTTGTGAGAAAAAAAATACAAAACTGTGAATACGGCATGTTTTTTTTTCATTTAAAAGCAGCACAACAAAGTTCCCTTTTAATTTAGGATGTTTTTAAGGTTTTAATTATACAGTATGTCATTACTTCTCAAATAATCAGAATAAATGCCTGGAGTAAAAAATATTAATGGAAATAACACGATACAGGAAGATAATAAAGGAAAGGACTGACGTACTGTAGATATAACACTAAGAACACATGGGATGTTACCAAGAAAGAAGGGTTGTTTGCTATAGCTATTATGTTTGGAAAAACAGTTTTAATCTAAATCTAATCATACAATTCATACCATAAAACTATAATCTATCATACAATTGTCTACAAAATCTTCACAAAAACAACAAAAAATGTGTGTAAAATGGATACAAAATAATGCCACTGAAACAAATGTTGGACACAGACTTAAATCACATCAACATCCTTAAACACTTAAAGTAATTTATTTTTACCTCCACTTCATTTTCTAGAGCTATAATTTGACCCTCTTTCCCCTGGAATTCCAGCTGTAGTTGTTTGTACTCTGTCTCTAGCTCTTTAGCTTTTTTCTTTAGGGTCTCTGTGTGTTCCTGCCTAACACGAGAGATGAAAAAGCTTTTAGGCTTAGCTGACAAGGAAAGACTCTGCTTTTGTGTGTGTTAAGCTTTCAAGCAGTCCACACAAAAACAAAGAAATGGAAAGCATTTTAAAACAAGACATTCTGTGCAATGCCTTAACATGTATAATACAAAATCAAAGGAAAAAATTATAAAGGAAAATTTCTCTTTACAATTTGTCACAAAAAGCTTTTGAATTGCAACTGTAATTATATAGTACTGTACTTCCTTCTCAAGTAACACCATAACAAGGTACAGTATGTCAATACCTCTCCGTTTCTAATGTTTTTCCATTGTAAAGGGCAGCACTATATTTTTTGTAACCTACAGTACAACAGGATTTTTAACTTAACCTTAGAAAAACAAGCGAGGGGACAGGAGAGAAAGCTTTCCTATCTGTTTTCTAAAGACAGAAAATAACAAATGTAAAGGAGATTCTTTCTGAGCAGAATAGCACAGATACATTTTTGTCTTTATAAATTACACAATGGCACAAACAAGCCCTAATCTTGAAATGCAAACCTATCAAGACTGGAAGATGCCATAATGTTCTGATTTCATTCACAATCAGTGATGTTACAGCTTTCTTTAGATTGTGCATTCTTTCAGGTTTGCCAAGGTAACTTTTTAAACATGTATTGAACACTTTCTTTTCAAAATGAATAATGAGTTCTGCCATTCCTCTGTTCTCAATAAGCACTTTATATTTCAAGGTTTGCAGAGAGCTGAGCCCTGATGCAGAAAACACAACAGGATGTCTGTACAGGATGCTAGTCCAGCACAGAGCTAACCTGCAAAGGCTTCATATTAATTAGCTCATGCTGCCTAACATAATACTACATTAAAAGGTATTTTAGCAACGAATATGATTTCTAATGTTTTGGGAATAAAAATGGTTAAATGTCTTAGGGGGGAAAAAATTGTAATGTTTTCCTTGGCAAAGGAAACATACAATTCAAAAGGAAATTAATGATTTCCCCTTAAGCCAAAATGAAAACTAATTTTATATACAAGGAGCTGTTATGTATTAGATGGGATAATTTTCCAGATAATTTTCAAATGAAACGGAGTTTGACTTTACCTGTTTATGGATAGCAGAGCACCCTGAGGTATTACAGAGGACTCGTCGGGTTTCCGGGTTCGCATTTCAGACAGCTGCTTCTCGATAATCGTCCGAGCTTCCATCTCTGCCTTTATCTTTTTCTCGAGCAATGCACACATTTGTTTGTCCCTCTGCTTGGACTTCATTATACAGAGGATTCTACAACAAAAGGCAGCGCTATTAACACAGTCAAAAGACAAGCTAAAGCCTTTTTCCAGGCATACCAGTTACACAAATCCTTGATTTCAATCTTCAAATCTCAGAAACTAAGCCTGCTTGAGGCAGGTCAGCACTGGAAA
The DNA here is from genome assembly GCF_055471065.1 of Atractosteus spatula. NCBI lineage: Eukaryota > Metazoa > Chordata > Actinopteri > Semionotiformes > Lepisosteidae > Atractosteus > Atractosteus spatula. The sequence goes on from NC_142707.1 coordinate 34,538,507, forward strand.
GGGAGAAAATGAAGTTAAACCTGACCTTACCTACTGTACTTAAATTTGTCGAGAGGAAGACTGGTGTTTAAAGTTGCCACAAAAGTAAGAAATGGGCAGTCGAAAATAAGCCCACAAAACAATATTTTTCTTAAGACAGCAAGTACTGCTGTTTTAGCATGCCTTAGCCTACTACAGTATATACTGTACCGTATGTTTCCACTTGCTGACCACAAAGAGACCAATTTTACTATAGGTATGCTAATAAACCTACGCTCCTTAAAATGAGCATGATTCTCATGAAAAGTTAATTGTTTTTAATGTATTTTTGGTGTTGGTTTGTTACCATATATGCTATATCAAATAAGGAAAAAAATCTATAAATATCTAGGAATACATACAGTAAATGCAAATCTGTCATGGAAAGTACTGTACATGTTGGCTTTATTTGTAGTAAAGTACTGTACAACAGTGAATTTACAGTTTTTGCAGGTTATGGGTTTTTAGCGTTAGTAGTCAGATACTGTCTATGTTTTCAGTTGTGTGGTACAAAGTGTCATTCAGTATGGAGTAACCGTTTGGTATAACGGTCTTCCTGTGCAGCAAAAAGCCAAGATATGCTCGGGGATATGTTCTAAGATAGTGGGAGCAGGGCTTTCAAATTGCTTACATTAGGGATATATTAAAACTAGCTGTAAGTATGTCCTCTGATCCCTCACACGTTCTGCATGAAGAATATCAACTGATGGCTTCAAACAGACATGTTAGAGCCCCTCAATGTGGACGCAACAAAATCAGGAATTCCTTTCTCCAGTATTCAATAAAACATTTAATAAATTAGTTTATGGTTATGTGCAAACATTAATGTGCAACTATAGGGGCTTAGGGTGACTGTAAGGGAGTAGACTTACTGTACATGTTCTGGTAACCTGTGTGAATTCCTGTAGGAGTGGAACATAATGATTGTGTATGGGTTGCTGTCATTAATTATTTATATTTGTATTGTTTGTATGTTTTTTTTTCAGTCTCTGTGGAAAACACATCAGCTTGGAGGCAAACCAAATCCCTGAGAAATCAGACAAAGAATTATCATATTGTATTATATAAAAGTGTTCACTATTGCCAGTTATTATCAATTTCAGTCATGATTTAGTGGAGATTTCAAACACCACATCTGTCTCGGACTGGAGCCAAATTGAAAACAGACAGAAAAGGTTAAAACAAGTCATAAAAAGTAGATTTAAAATTAGATATAAATGTACTGTTATCTTGTTTGTTTAAGTAAAAAGCATGTTTTGTTTCATTCTTTCACCTGTTAAAAAAAGGACTAACATGATTTACTCAATCTTTTGCTTAATCATAAAAGTAATTTTGTGAAAACTGTTTTTATTTTTTTTACTTTTAATAGTGTAAGTCAGACTTCACAATACATTTTAGCGATAGCTGTCAAATTGATATTCAATTCAAAATTTAAAACGCAGACATACTTGTTTTGCAGTAAATCATTTTCCTGACGAAGCAGGCCAATTTCTGGACGAAGGCTTCGTTCGCTGTTGGTGAGGTTGCAGTAGTGACTGCGAAGTTCCTGCTCATTCTGCTTACTACTCTGAAGTTCACCTTTCAACTTCTTGAGCTCCTGCTCTAATCTAAATACACAGAACAGCTGTTATCATAAGAACATTTTTTTTTAAAATGGAAGTGAACCAACAAGTTTTTAAATGTGTATCTGAAAAGAGATTTGCACAAGACCAAACAATGACTTTGAATCATTTTTCTAAACATAAATTCACTATTACATACCCATGGATATTAAAGAGTGACACATCGCTTAATGTATTTTTTTTCTGTGGTACTGTCAAATAAAACAGAATATTATTGTTTTTGTATTTACATACTTTTGCAAAGCCATTAACATATAATATGCGAAAGTAGTTACATTAAATCAAACTGAAATGTTATCATCTGAGAAATTAATAGTCTAGAGCTCTTAGAACCTGTGGTTACGTTTCTGGTACACTTGACCAATCTAACTGCCGAATCTGAAAACAATCCAAAGAAAGGTTTCAATTAAGATTTTCCAGAGAAAAGGTACATAATCCAGTCTTATGTTGCAAAAATTATTTAAATTAAAAATGACAGGAGCATCTACAGTACCTCACTGCAGAATGTGTCATTACTAACTCAACAATCTGTTAAAACATACTGCATATCTAATATAACATCTAATATATCAAGGTTCTCTTAAGACAATTTTTATACTTTATAAATATATAACACTCTCTCATGTCTTTGGACTGGGAGGAAGCTGAAGCACCTGGAGGAAACCCACACAAACATGGGGAGAACATTCAAACTTCACAGAGATAGCAACCCAGGTCTGGAATTGAACCCAGAGCCCAGATGCTACGAGGCAGCAATGATAACCACTGCACCAACATGCCACCCTGCAATAAGTCATCTTCTGCTGAAATTCTCTGGTAAATCAGCCTAATCTTCTTATTTTATAACGTATCTTGTTTGGAATTTATTTTGGCCATCTGCCTATAACTGTCACATTTTATTCAGCAGTTGGTCATGTAGTTTTTTTATGCCTGGTCTGCCTATTTAGGCACTTGGCCATTCATGTAAAATGTTGCTTAGTGCACCTAACCTGGAAGCAAAAGCAATACATAAAAAGAAAACTTAAAGTTAGCATCATAACAATAGCAATAATAAACATACCTGACGATTTGCTCTAAGTAAATATTGTGATTATTGGAAATGTTCTGCTTGCCCGTCTCTCTGGTGGGACTGGTATTTTTGGTGGTGTTTCTTTGCTTCTTCTCTCCTTTGATAATAGGCACAGTGCTGTTAGGAGTCCTGCGCACTTTGGGCGAAGAGCTCTTCGAAGTCTTTGGGGCTTTAGCTTCCAAGTCCTCTTGAGGTAGACTTTCCGAACTCCCGCAGGACTCGGATATCACCGTCCTGTTCGGCGAGCTCTGCTTGTGCTCATTTTCGCCGGCTTTGGGATCGGGAGGCTGGGCGTTCTGATCACTGGGTTTCGCATATTCCGCTTCCCTTTTCTCCTTGCCCTCTATCTGCAGACAGTCTAGCGAGTATTTATCGTCTGTAGCAGCAGCACCATTTCGATACTGGTATTGCGTAAACTCGAATTTTGTCTTCCACTTAGAAGCTAAAGACAGAATACAAATACCTTTTAGTGAGTGTTATTTCACCGGCTTCGCTTTACAAGGCGCATTGCAACTTAAAAAAACTGCTACTGAGCCCCTATATCTAGACTTCTGAAAATGTAATCGTGTTTAGAAATTAATTCTTCTGAGAACAAAGAAATGTACAGTAGGTGAAAACCTCAAGGCGTAAGCAAATTACAAATTACAGTACTTAATGTTAAAACAGTAAGTGGAAAATAAAAATACAACATTCAATATTCATAACAATATATAATGTAACATAACAATATATAATATTCATAACAATATTACATAATCATACACAATTTCCTCCCCATTTTCAAATGTACAGAGAAAATGGATCACGAGTTTCAACTTACTTTCCTTGCCATCTGTTACACATCTTGGATAAAACTGCAAGCCTGGAGGTAGAGACTGTTGCAGGAGTTGCGCATAGAAGTCGTTTTCATTGCGAACCGCCTTTTGTATTCGCAGTTTAACAACACTGGTGAAGTAACAGGAGGCATCAAATCCAAAATAAACTATCGGGTAACCAATGCTAAAAAACAATGATGGAAATATGTTTAGTGTTGATAGGATCAATAGGTACACCCTGACAACAATACCAGCTTTAGGATATCACACATTTTACAGAATAAATGGTCTCATCTACAGTAGTATGGAGAAATAATACTGTATTCACTCATCTCTAATGCTTGATTTTGTAAGGAATCGTGCTCCAAGAGGCTTTAGGTCAAATGTCAGGAGAGACAAGTAACATACAGTATATTTGTTAGTTTTTTATTCTGTTCATTCTTTTGTATTCAGAGAATACTATTGTACATATCATTCATCTTTTTAATTGCTGGCCACATACCATTTCTTATCAAATCACATACACTGTAATATGGCATTGTATTTCCAAATGCAGTCTATTCTCTGACAACCTAAATGTTATTTTCTTCTTCTACATACTACACACAGCAAGCACTGCACATAATCTACAGTATGTGGACCACATAGAAAAAAGTCTCTTTCTGAAAAATCAGGTTTCTTGTCAACTTACCAATGAGCTGCAAAAAGATGAGACAGATTCACATGAGAATTTTTAAGATCTTTAAACCTGAGAGATCCTTCAATATACACAAGTAGTAGCCACAGAGACACTGTAGACAAACACAGTCCTTTCTCTGAGGAAACAAAAAGTAGATAAATGTATGGTATCGTTATCAGCAACACTCATTAAAGTTTTTACTGTAGTTCAAAAGACAGGCTTGAAGCCAATTCATTCCATATGCTGAAGTTATCTCAGTATAATCTTTTACATCTATTAAAAGAGATTACAAAAGTTCTCAACACTTAAGTTTCTTCATATTAAGTTTATAATCCAAATTGAAAAAAGAGCAAAATAACTCTTCTGTCTTAATCAAAGCCATTCTTTGCTGTGCATTACAGTTCTTACCTAAACACCAAAAGTCTATTATTTCTATATTATATAATGTAATGTTATTACTATACACTGTACAGTAAACTCTATTATTATACAACTCATTCGATTGTTTCTGTTGACGTGCAGTTAATATAGATGAATCTAAGGGGAAACTGCATGTTTTTAAAGTCAGTTAACACAGCAAAGAAAAACAAGTAGCAAATTTACATTGTTATTATTTCAATGTTTTATTTGTACAAACATTTGAAATATTGATAGGTAAGACTAACAAGTACTTTGTTAAGATCACCATTTAGCCAAAACAACGCTTTGGAAATGCTGGAAAGATCCTCACCTGTATGCCATATGTAATTGAACAATACATATGTGCTGGCAGCAAAGAACAGCCAGTGTAGAGGTACAAAAATTAAAAAAAATACATCGAGAGTGAAAGCTGCACATACGAAGACCACACAGATAACCTGGAACAGAAGGCATTGCACAAATAAATTCAGGATCAGCTGAAACTTGTGTGGATGGTTACCTGAATATCTATGCTATGTAAAAATGGAAGTAAAATGATGGGATTCATTGATCCACAAGTCTTAGCAGTTTAAATTTTGTAAAATAAACAAAGATAACATACTGTAGTTTTCAATGAATTAGTCTATCTTCAGCTTTATATTTGACTAATCTACAAAGCAATCCTTTCTTATTCTATAACTTTTTCTCAGGATATTTCACCTTATTTCATATTTCCAACTTGGAATTAAGGGCACTCTTCTCAAGAGAAATAATCACTGTCAATTAAAAGGACAACTGACTGTAGGAACAGAAATGTACAAAACAAAATCTCACCAGCCCATGGCAGTGGAAAAAGGTGTAAACACTCCCAAAGAAAAGCCAGCAGGACCACAGGTATTCGAATCTGAACTCTAGAATAAAATCTGCCAGGAGAACCAGAATCCAAATTATCATGAATTTCAGAAAAGTAAAAGCACTGAAAAAAAGAGAAAAAAAAGACTTTTTGGGTTTGTTGAAATACTTCAGTTTCATGTCAGTGTGCCTTATAACTAATCGAATTATTAATAAGAATGTTCTGATTATATTAGTAGTACTTCATTTTCTAAATACTGTACCAGTGTAACAGATTGGGATTTTAAATGGCTTGTAGCAAACACTTTTATCTCTTACTTGTAAATAACATCATTGTAGAAAACTAGAAACTGTTGTCTGAGTGTAATGCGTAATGTGTATTTTGTAGTGTCAACTGTTTTTCATCCAAAAGCACATCCTGTTCGTTCTGGACAAAACTGCAGTCATAACAAGTAAATGCAAAACTGTATTTGCTAGAATAAGAATAAGGACTTATCCTGCACTCAAGACAGCAGCTGTACTTAAAACACATGAATCATTCAAGATCTCTCATACTGTAAAAGAGTGACACTTCACAAATCAGGATTAGGTAATGAATGCTTCTAAATGTGTTTATAGGCCTACACAGTATGTTGACCACAATTTGGCTTGTTCCATCCAATTTAAAAGGACAGATATACCCATGCATAATTAGAAATAATAAATATTGAATTGGAAACCAGAGTCAGAAGTCATTGAGGACATTCTGAACTAAAACAAAAACCCATCATGTCACTAAACACCTGTATCATGTCACATAAACATTTCACCTATGATCTTGTCACATTCCACATTTGTTCCCCAAATATACAGTATACTGTATACTGTATAACCAAATGTAAAATGTGTAAATAACTATTGCAATTTAATGCTGGGTATAAATGTGACTTTTAGTTAAAGGGGGTTTTAAAAATATCAATGAACCACATATTTGCAAATGTTATCCAACCTCAAATACTCTTTTCTGTAATATAATTCTCCAAGTTCACTCCAAGGGGTTTTATAGCATGGTTTTTAGTTCACTTCAATAAACATTTTATGTTTTCTGAAAGAGCAGATATCATTAAAAAGCATCCCCCTATGTCCTCTTCTAGACCCAGCCCTTATCATAGCTTGTTCCAAATACCCAACTGGTTTCCCCTGCATAATATTTCCACCGTCTGGCACAACTTGAACATGTGCAGCCATTACCGTCTTGGCTGAGCTTCACTAGTCGGAAACAAAAGTAGAACTGTAGTGCCATCTAATGCCACTAGAGGACCCCATAGTTCTGCACAGCTAATAAGATAATTGTTCTGCAGCTACAGTATCTCTATGTTAGGAATTGGGAAAAGAAATACATTTCGTGGAAATTCCAATAACATACAGGAGCCCTTCACAGGACAGGAGTAAAACAAAAGTGTAGCTTACACGTGTGAAGAGTTAGTCTGTGTTCAGATACACAGGAGAGGTAGAGGCTTGAAAATTATCCCAGTGCCCTACTTCTCAGCTAGATTCGCTGTCCAGAGAAATAGCTTTCTCTGCAGAAAGAGCTGTAGGATGTCTCAAAGTATTCTGAGCACCACTGATTACAGTGGACCACATCAACAGCTGTAATGATCTACTCAACCACATAAGGTACTCTAGTGAATTTACGAGTCACGTTGTCCAAGTCCATTAACTTGTTAGAAGTGAACTTGTCAATTTACAGTAGATTCTAGAGAGGTTCTAGCCCAAATAACTGTTAACCGTGACTTAACATTTTGATCAAATACATTGCCATATTTCTGATTTCTGGGTGTGTGGAAAGTATACAAATATTTATGCAAGAGTAACTATTTACCCATGTGCATATATTATGTGAGAGGCTGGTGATCACCTGTAGGAACTGAAAGGACTCAAGTGGCTTTTTTACTGTGCCTCTGACCTTCCTGAGTATGAAATGACACAAACTAATTTCTTGTCACACATGGTAAGATTTGCGTGCATAAAAGGTACACTAGCTGATTTGCTTTGATCACACTGAAATTATGTTAAAGCTCGGTGAAGATTGACAGCCTCCCCAAATAAGGCAAAAAGATGCTTTCTTTTCTTCACTAAAAGGCTTGTGCTGTCTCTCATTTGGCAATCAAAGAGTAGAGGCATACAAGAGAATTTAAAGTCTGCTTATTACTGCTTTAGTGGTTGTCATCTAATAGCAAAGGGAGTGCTAATCTCAGCTGCAGAATTTGGTTTATTTTGTCTTTGGAAATCTCGTTGAATAATTTTATGATGACAGCATTTTCAGCCCTGTACATTTACACATTGTAATGGCAACACCAGTGTAATGCTTATTAACAATGGCTACATGACAAGGGTTACCTAAAACAGTGGTTCTCAGCCCTGGTTTGAAGTACCTCTGTGTTGCTTTATTTCCAACAATTTCAGCACCCAGAACTGTAAGCTGTTTCTTCTCTACTTGTCAGTTTTTTTTCTTCTTTATTTCTAACTAAACAGCTCCTAATAGGTGATCAATATTTGAACAGAGACAGGGGGTACATGAGTTGATGTTTTTCCTCCTGCTATTAGTTATATTTCTGCTCACATACTTTATACAAGGGTAGTCCTGAAATTTAACAATTAGCATCGGGTTTGTTTATAAGTCCTATCTAGCTTTTTCAGAGCTGAAAGAAAATTAAAATAAATGAAAATAACCTGTAAATAGCATAACTTGTAATTAAGAAGTTAGCTGGAGCAAAACCAAAGGACACAGGGGTTACCCAGGAGCAGGACTGAGAACTGGTCTCGTTGGGTATTTTTGAAACTACTATTTTTTAACCACAACTGTGTGCAGAAAAAGGTAAATCAAGCAGATCAATTATTGTCAGAAATTGGCACTGGTGACAAAGGACCCAGCTGAAACAAACAGACACAGGAGTACTCCAGGACTAGAGTTAAGAAATACTAGGTACTAGACAACCTTATGAGTAGAGGGTTTTGACTTTATCAAAATAAGTAATCCAATATATTACCTGCTTAAAGTTTTCCATGTGCAAACTTTTATTTATTTCTCAATTATTTACCAGAAGTGACTGGTAAATCACTTCTTTACCAGTGGTAGAACTAGAAAGAAGCTTCTCAATTGTAGCTGGTACAAATAACATGTCCGGGATAACAAATATAGGAACCAAATATAGGAACCATTTTAATTTACCAGTTGGAAAGAAAATGCATAGCCTCTTTTTAAACAGCTTGTTCAGCTTGAGTTGATTCTGTCAAAAGCTGTATTAAATGGTATTATATGGAACTGTAAATTATGAGCATTTAATCAAATATGCTTAAATATAAGCTTTGGATGCTTTCAATGTATCTATTTTGAAGCATATTATTTTATCATGCAGCTCTGAATTACTGCGCAACTTATTTTTACTCTGACCAAGTGAATTTTGTTTCTGCAATGTAAGCACACACTTCCTTAAAAGTGCTTAATCTAAAGACTCATCCCATGAATTTCAAAACTTTGTCAGAACTATGTTACAACGTCTTTCCCATCTAATGGGATTCATAATTGAATATGCCAATATGTTCTGTAGTTGCAGACAACCATTTTAAAACCCCTCATTCCAAATAATATTGTTGCAAATGGGGGGTTATGAAGATGGTGAATAACAGGAATTGATTGAGCGGCTTAGTTAATAACTAAATTAACTAACCATAACCCCCTACATCAAAGGATTTCTCCAAGCATATACCCAAGCAGTTGGTATACAGTAGTTATTTATTTGTTCTCTGGCACAGTTTTGGTGAAAGGAGCAATAATTCAGACACACAAGGTTAAATAAATATTTATTAATAATGACAATACACTCACTATACTAAACACCAAAGTAAAATACAACACATAGGTTTCCCTATGTACACTGTATATTACAAGTTTACAATGTGTTTCAGAGACCTACAGTACATCTAGACCACCCAGGAAACCCAGTATTTGACTCCTAATGCATACAAAATCCAAAAGAAGGCATAGGCTGCCTTCTAAAATAATAGAGTACAACTTGCGACTAAATCACTCTCTCTGCAAACCTGGATGCTAAATGTACAACATAAAATCAAGCCTATCTCCCTATTCCAAAATGCACTTTCTAAGCATGAGATGCAGTTTTAAACCGAGGGATTCTTCACTCAGGAACTCCAAGCTCTCAAAAAGCTACAGAATAACATTCTCTCTTAGCAAGATTCAAATACTGTAGCTCCAACCGGATCTTTCTGGATGAACTTCACAAGAATAACTTCTACCCAAGGCCTACAATATAATTTAATAATTATAATAATATAATTATATATAATTTTATATAATATAATCTACTGTGTATGTTGTTCATATACAGAACTGTTTACCTTAAGTTCTTGTGTTTGTGGTTTTAAAGATGCGGATCAATGCGATTTTAAAGATGGCTAAATGACAAACTTGGTTTCTTCTTACCCAAATTAAGCTGCACCAATAACAGTCAAAGTATTTGTAATAACAGAAAACACTATTGGATGCTTTGAATAAACTGTTGATCTTTACAACAACCATATATTGTATTGCAACTTTTGAATGTGTGTAACATGTCTAAGACGTTTGCATAGCAATGTACAGCTTACAGTAAACTTAATAATCATGTACTGTATCACAAAGAGAACATAACCTGAGGTATTTAACAGCACTTTTGTAAAGTTACAGTCTTGCTGTACCATCTTACCACAGCTGTACCATCTCACAGTAGCATTGGGATTAATGGAACCAGGCTGCAATTTGTCACATGAATTCTCATCTGATTATGACTTTAACGTCAACATATTTATCATGTGATATTTCCTTCTCAGGAGCCACAGGTACCACACAACAATGGCATCATCACCCTATCTTCCAAGTCCAACAGCAGAATTTTCTGATTGCTCACATGACTGCCAAACAGTTCACTTTATCAGCAGCTGTTAATTGCATTTTCAAACATAAGAATAAATGTGTTGTTTGACATTTTCTGTCTTCATAATCAATTCCATTACTGTATATAACTTAAATATATTTTAAAATACGTATGCAAGATATATATATAATTTGTTCACCATGAAACACTGATTCAGTTTTAAATGCACTCCTCGTTATACAGTTGCATGAAATATAAAAATAGTACTGTATATACTATATTCCGCCCCCTCAATCTAGAAAAACAGAAAATCTTGCACAGGGAAGGTGAAGATAAATAAGGTCTAGTTTTGTCTAGTAGTGCTCTGCTTTTATTCTTGAAAACCCTAAATAAACAGCAGTTTCCATCCGAGTATACTGTTTTACTTGCAAGACAGAAAAAAAATTTTTTTACAGCAATTCTAAAATACTTCTCTTCTAAGTGCATAAAAACACAAAAGATAGAAAGGACCCTCAGTTAAATGAAAAGCTTTATGAAAAGAAAAGGCCATTCAGCCTATCAGAGCTCCACGTGGTTGTGCATTAGAACATACAGTATGATTGTATCTCAATGTCAAGCAAGAGTAAAAGATCCACACATACTGTACAGTATTATCCTTCAAATTGTCAACAGTCTGTTATGTACAGTATCAGGTTTTCCAGAAAGCCCGTTTAATAAACACTCATCTATAATTACTTGCAATATTGTCCAATGGTTAAATCTGAAATCTAGCTATTTTCATTTAATCGTTGCCTGCAATGTAATATAAAATACTATACAGCATGTTTGTAAATAATGAATTCGCTTTGTTCGTATTAACAGATATTATCAACATTCATTTATTTGTTCTGTGTAAGAGCCCAGTTATTACTTAAGTAACCCCACAACATTTTTAAAGAACAAATTGAAACAAAGAGCCCCACAACAAAAACCCTGCCTATCCAAAATTCAGCCACACTAGACATGAATCAGATAATTATGTCTCGACTGTAATGACGCTTTTGTAACCGTTTGTGTCACGCATGTCTGAAAAACATTCAGTGCTCTTAATAATATGAGGCATTTTCTTCCTAAATCCTCACAATAAAATCTGAAAAAATACAAATAAGTATAAAGTGTATTATATAACATCATGATACACGTCACCCAGGCATAACCTACGTGAATCACAACATTGCTAAAAATAATACATAAATACGTACAGTAGATTTTCAATTAATTTACTGTATATGAGACGTTCAACAGTGATCACATTATTCCGATCTAAAGTTTTAGGCTATGCTGGATTAAGGTAAACATCCATGTTCTATCTTGATTATATCATTGTTTTTTATGTTAAAATGAAAACTGAAGTACTGTACGACAGTAACACGTTTAATAATCACAGTAAAACCACCGACACGATTTCACGTCTGTAACATACTGTAACTGCCATTAAAAAGTGTATTTTCATGGTCTTTGTCTGATTTACCAAGCAATGGAAATGTCTCGCGGTCTAGACATGTTTGTCTCAAGTGTTAGCTGGTGCTCTTGAAGATACAGTACAGTGTACACCTTCTAATCTGTCACAATGCGATCTGACTAACGAGGGCTCTCTCTGGAACACCTTCACGTTAAAGACATCAATTTCCTTTCAAGCATCACTGTAAAGTTATATAACATTTGGACAAGCAAATTCAGAGTATTCTCAGTAATAATAAAGATACATAATAACAATGTACGGCATATAATTTTAAAAGTTGATTAGGCATTCTGTTAACAATGCATTGTAAACTGCTACAATACAGTACATACAAGTTCATTAGAGAAACAGCATAATAGATTATGTAATTATCTAGTCCTTCTTGAAATGTCTTTAATTGCAAAAACACGGCATCTACGTACTCAGTCAATGCTAGAATAATATCGCCACCCAGGCACGAATTAAGAAGCGCATCATCACACAAAACAACAAAGCAATGGTATCGCTCGCTGCGTCACTTGATCATACCTTTCCGAAAGCCTCTCCGTTATTTTAGTCCTTTTCATTTTCCTTAGCCTGCTGGCGTCTACAAAGCGCTTCTTCATTGTATGTCCCCTGCACTTTAAAACTGGGTCACGGCGGCTTGGGTCAGAAATAATGAAGAATGCAGGTATTAAAGTCTTAATCAACAAAGACAACCTGAATACCGCAGCTTTTGTCTATGAATGAAACTCAAATATTGCCGTGTGCGCATGCTCTCGCTTTCTCCAATGTTTTGAAAGCTATGTAAATGACAGGAACGCAACTCACAGGCACACCGAGTTTTCGGCGAGCTCTGCCGGCGGATGGCGAGGCTGGTTTGCTCGTGGTGAACACTCTGCAGCTTGCATTAAAAATAAAAATCGGCTTCAGCTGGCATCATTTTTAAAATTTTGAGGAATAGAAAGATTTGTTTTGCCATTTAGGAAATAGCGGTGAACGAAAATTAGTAAGTGAAACTGTCATTTAAGAATTTAAACGTTGGTTTAGTACAGGTGCACACTTCTAGTTTTTCTTTTTGCAATGTAAAAAAAACACGTGAGGGTGTTATCCTGATTACTTTAAGAAGTATAGAGGCTTTTTCTTTCTCAGAATCTTGTCAGCCAGCGTTCAGAGTAAGTAATTAATAGTGGGTAAAAACCCACCACTTGTTGCTAAACCTGCGATCTGGCCTATAATTCTGGACATTTAGAAATAGGACTGGGTTTTAGAGATGCTCCTTAACTGATAGAAATTAACCTGTCAATTTGATTGATCAGCTGTTCCATAATTCTGTCTCCTGTTATACCAAGTGAACAGATGGTCAGCAGTTCTACTCTGGGAAATATACAGTCAGTGCAATTAGGTCAAATATTAGAAAAAATAAATTGCCACTTTCAAATACCAATATTTACAAATAGTAATGATAATATTATTATATTATGATGAATAGTAATCTCAAGTTTAAAAAATAAGTGACTATAATTGTAACTATACAACTATAATAAGTGAAAATAAGTGTTCTATCAAAATAAACATTATTTTACAAAACACATTGCCCAATAGGTACGCATTCTAACAAATTATTAAACTAACATCAAATAAAAACTTTCTAAAAGAGGCAATTGTCCATTATCAACCAGAGCAAGTGTATGCTGGGACTGGATTTGCACAATGAAAGAGTCACTCCAAGCCCTACCACTTGCTGTCCATGCCTTTTCCCTGTCCCGGCTCTAAAACTCTGGTTTTCCAAGCTCAGGGAACAGGGATATCTGCTGTAGTCACTGTACAGGGCCCAAAGTCCCTTCCTCCACTATAATCGGGTGCAGTTAACCTGGTTTCCAGATTACGTCTCACTAATTCTGGAGGAATTCTGCCTATGTATATAACCTAAAGAGCCCTACACTAGCAGCTTTCTCTACATACTGGGGGAGGCAGTGAATGGTGACATGAAAGATGCTATTGACAGCAGCCAGAAGCCCTTCCCCTTATACAAATACCTGTAAATACTAATACCAAGCTATCTTGAACATATCCGCACCCATACAACTCACACAATCCGTGCATCTGTGTGTCCCATATGCCCAGGCTGTGGACACGTGACAGCTACAGTGTTCAAAATTTACTGTTTGCTACAGTAGGTGTGTTTTCTTAGGAGTCCAATGCATAGAAGGCATTGATTTGAACATAATGGAATGGTTTTATTTTTGGAATTTGACATTAATAGGAGTTTAAACACAACCAGTACCCTAAGCTCTTTCCTCTGTTTTCCTTTTATAAATAATCAATTTATTAATCGTCTTTGTTAGAAGAAAGACAAACCACTACTTACTGTACTCTTTTGGTGTGAGGGGAAAACAAGTCTCAAATCTCAAATCGTGAGATTAATTAACCATTAGAGGGGGTAGTTGTATTGTGTAGCTTTGCTAATTTTACAGACTGCTCAACCATTTGTGTGTCCAAGATTTTACCTACAGTAAAAAGAGTAAATTGACTGGATTCTAATTAGCTATTTAATTTCTTATAGTCCATTCAACGTAACCATGCACAATTTCCACATCTAAAAGTTAAAATTCAGATTAGGAAATAGCAGTTTTACTAACACACAAAATTATTGTAGAATTGTTATTTTTGTGTAAGTCAATGGCTTGTTTATAGTTTTCACTTGTTAATTTAACAAGATCTGCAGATGCCTTGTGTTTGCTGACAATTGGAATCCATTACAGTTCTATGAGATTCCTAAAAAGTTAAGTTTCTTTAATATTTTGAAAACATTTCCATCCACCCATCCATTTTCTAACTGGTTTATCCGATACAGGGTCATGGGGGAGCCAGAGCCTATTCCAGCAAGCAGCAGACACGAGGCAGGATACACCCTTGACAGGACACTAGTCCATCGCAAGGCACACACAGACACATTCACACCAGAGCCAATTTACAGAAGCCAATTAATCTACAGTACCAGCATGTCTTTGGACTGTAGGAGGAAACCAGAGCACCTGGAGTAAATCCACATGAACATGGAGAGAACATACAAACTCTCTGAAGATAGCACCCCAGGAATTGAACCCAGGGCCCCAGCGCTGAGAGTGTATACTGTGCCATCATGCCACCCTTAAAGTATATCATTTACCATCATGCTTTATTTAAAAATAATAAGCATTTAGATGTGTTCAAAAAGCAGTAACATTTACAGATGAATTCATAAAAATACTGTGTTTTTAAACCTGGATGAAATTACAACTTTTTGGGGGACTAAAGAATGGGAGACATTGCTGAAACTTTTGATTATTTGAGGCCAAAACCATTCAGAAATGTCATAGTAATTGGGTGAAAACCTAGAAGTTTCACAATAAAAACTTGGTAACTGGTTGCTGATATATGAATTGAGCTGATTTATTTTTGAGAGAAATGAAAGACATCAGAAATGAGTAATGGAAACAATAGTGTCACGGATGTCGGAAGAGATGAACCGTGGAATGACAGGAGAGCGAAAAGACCCTATGCATAGCGGCGAGACGGGGGTTAGCCCAGGCTCAGCTGTTCAGGGAATGCCATATAGAAACCTATGCCCTCAGGTAGCGGACGTGGGGCGACCCGGTGCTAGGCGGGTTTCAGGACATCCAAACGTCAATGCTGAGCGAAGGCAGAATGAAAGCCCCAGAGATAGAGAGAAACACCGGAAGGAAAGCCGAGAACCGGAAATGAGAGATAGGACAGAGAAGGAGCACCCTCTGGCTGCAGAGGGCGTGACAAATAGTATTTGTTTTATTTTTAAATGCCTCCTAGCTTATGTACTTTATTGTGACCAAAAATCTGTATTCCATTTTCAAACTGTGTCACAGAACAAAACATGTATAGTTTTGTATGTACTGTAGGAGAATAACAGAAACGTTACAGTGCCCAGTAAAGGTTCTTATCTGATGTGCATGTTGAGCCCTGTAGCCCAGACATCATCATTAGGAGTCTAGGCTAAGTCATCATTGAGCTGTGAACGGAACTCTACAGGCTGTAGTGTACAGTACAATTGTTTGTGAGCGGCCAGAGCTGAGTGGTCTTGAGATGAATGCAATATCTTTGTCTTGACATTTAACAGCTACCCAAAACGTTCTAGGCACCTTATAAATTAGTGTTGTCTGTGAATCACACCACTAGATTCCAATGATTGCTCTTCTGTTGTGAATGCTTTATTGCACATTGTCATGCACAAGTGATAAAGAGAAAAACAGGTTCTTTCTATCATAAAAAAGGTTTATTTTCTGAATTGCACTGTACTTTATCATCCTGACTAATCTTCTGTACAGGCGTTTGGAAATAGTTTATATAATCTTTTTGACTGGTAACCAAGACACTACACACAACCTCTGCCAACTGTTGAAGCACATTACTAAGAGCACAATATAGTTCATTAAAAAATATTATGGCAGAATACAATTCATTTTAATGATAATGTGAAGAAAATGAATAATTAAAAATATGAGAAAAAGGATGGCATTTTTAAAGAACATTTTTTCATTCATACTTCAGTGTAAATAATATCAATGAGTTCTTTGCAGAAAGATCTGTTCTACAGGTTTTTTTCAACAAACTTTGATGTCAGGCAGTTTCAGCAGTTTCTACAAATAGCAATGAAGGTGATGTTAGTGATGGTAGCTCAGATGAGGAAAGAATAATTGATCCCTGTGTTCTGACTAAAGA
The DNA here is from genome assembly GCF_055471065.1 of Atractosteus spatula. NCBI lineage: Eukaryota > Metazoa > Chordata > Actinopteri > Semionotiformes > Lepisosteidae > Atractosteus > Atractosteus spatula. The sequence continues at coordinate 34,555,091 of NC_142707.1, forward strand.
GCGAAATAACAGCAATGATGGCCTGAAGTTAGCGTAGGAGGAAATGGTGATTAAGAGTCTTGCTTTCTAATTTAGTTTCTCCATATGCTCCATACTCCTACCCTTTGAGTACAGTGAGTCTTGTTTATAGTTTTAACACATACTTTCATCTTTCTGTATGTCCTCCAATTCATGTTATCTACTGTATTCATTCAGAAGAAATCCATTGGGTTGACTTTGTGAATGACTTTGAGGATTCTGAATTTTTGAATCAGCTCTCCTGGTAGTCTTCTCTGTTAGAGGCTCAAAAGGTTAATTTCATCCCCTTAAACCCTGATTGTTCAGATTAGCTTTGGTTTGAGAGCCTCTCACTGCTCTACTCCTAGGCCTGGAACACCCATACAGATTAAATGTTATTTATACACAGCATTCTTAACAGTGGTGCTTGTCTCCTGTCCTGGAGATCCATTGTGTCTAATGTCCTTTATTGTGCATCTGTTCTTAATGATCACCTATAAATGAGATAATCATAACTTAACTGGTCCAATTTCATACTTTTTAAAGGTCTTTCATGGTTGATGATGTAAAGAGACTCTTAAAACCTGTGTGATTCTGTCCCTGCAGTTGTGCAATTACAACATAAGAGAAGTGTGTTTCATGAAAAACACTATATCAATTTGACACTGATGAATAAAATCATAAGTGACAAATGATGAGCTTCTTGGGGGACATATTGTCCACATTCGAAACCACATTTGAAAATCTTAAATTTCTTCAAATAGATGAAGTGCATTTTTATTAAAGACCTTGCTAATAACAAGGTGCCAACAAAATATGTCTGGTCTTACTTGATTTCCATTTTTGGATACCAAACTCTTCCATGTTGCAGATGTCAGAATGTAGACTTTTAGGGTGAACACTAAAATGAGATGAATCCTCATTCCTTTAACCTGCATCCCTGAATATATTCTTAAGGCCAGTATTATATTACATGTAATTTAATATGTTACAGTATGTCATATTAGACCAAAGCACAAATTTGCTATACTGTACAATAAATCAAACCTTGCATTTTATCAGGCCAACTGTATTGAAGTTCACATACCCACACCATGTGATGCTGAGAATTCCTTTGCTTATACTAAATCCTAGAAACCTAGAAGCTTGTGATGATCAATAGGCAGCTGCATTTATAAGGAATTTGAGACTCTTGGGATTTCCTTCAATTTTGAATGGAATCATGATTCACTGAGTCTAACATCTGAGTAAAAACATTCAGTACCCCAAGTTTTCTGGCAATAATTCCCATATTAATACCTACAGTATTACAGTATGTGAAAACAAATGTTAATGTTAATGTTAATGTTATAGCACAGAAACCTTGCAAACAGTTATATTGGCTGGTTAAAGAGATTAAATATGGCCTATATCTTTGTGGGTGACAGTACATTTATGGATGTGTTACTACTCAGTCTATGATTATGTCAAATCACAAATTCAATAACTAGTGTAAGCTGTAATCACGCATAGCCTTCATCATAGTTGTTACAATCTGATGTTAGTGGATGACAGAGTGTATCAATGATTTTCCATGAACAGACCACATGATTTTTCCATTTCAAAGAAAATATTCATCCAGATTCATTATGCAATTTGACAACAAGTCTGTTCCTCACATCCTTTTAATAAGAACCTAGATCATATTAATTGTGGCCATTTTTCTATCTTTTGTGTCTTGTTGATACTTCCACCAAGGTCAGATTGCAGTAAACACTGTTTTTGAATATTGTTCTATCAATAGCTTTTTGGTTTATTTACTTTGGGTAAATAATTAAAAACAGGCTGTGCAAATATATACAATATGTATATAATTTACATTTTATAAACAATTATTGTAAATAACATTTTAACTTAAAAAACATTGTGTTGCATGATTACATTAACAAAATATGTTGAAGTACTGACATGAATCTTTTTTTCTCGGGATCTGAGAAGCAAAATTCATTACAGTTTTAGTATTTAGGAGATGGGGGAGAGGTTAAGGTTAGTTGGTGTCAATAAAACCTATAGTAAACATCGGGAATCAAGAACAACAGATTTTATACCAAATGGTGTAGTAAATGATAATGATTAAACAAATTGTTATTCCTTATTATATTAAAATAAACTCATAAAGGCATACGGTATACAGTAATGTTGTACATGAGTTACCATGACAGCTGCATAACTCCTATGGAAGCCCAAGGAGAGAAGGATGTTCCTGATAAAGGCACCTACCACAATGTAAAACTACTTGCAGTATCTCATCCTGGTTACTCACTGTAGTGTCACTTTAAACATCTCTTTCAATTTAACAATTTGTTTGGTTGAGTTCTGCAGTGTGTTCTCCAGTGCCAACATGGTAGAGAACACAAATGAACAAAACACTGACATACAGTGTATGGTACATTATGTATTTATTATTGTTTCAGAAATATTGAAAAAGGTTCTCAGTTTAAAGAGTTAATTTGCAAATTTATCTAGAAGTGTGTTCTATTTTTTATACTAAGAAAGCATAAGGCAGTTGTTGTTTTGGAGCTGGAACTAATATGGTAATTCATTTATTTAAATTGTCTTATGACTATTCCCATTTACTTTTCTTTATCAACTAATGCACCAATAGAGCATTGGGGTGTACTATTTGTACCTTTTATGTTATTTCAAAAGACATTTATGTGTACTGAATGTACCAAAGAGTTGACACTCCACAGTTTAACGGAAGATCCTCCCTACTGGTTTCCCGCTCCAAGAGAGATTATTCAGCACTCCCTGAGTTGCCTCAGCAACAGAAACAATATTCTAACCTGGTCTGTTTAATCACTTGTAGGGCAATGTGTAAACATACACCCTTTAAGAAAATAGTTTATTTTTTCACTTCAGTATACACTGTACAGACAGTATAGCTTCAGAACAGTATAGGATAAAAAATAATAATCCTTCCTCATTCCCATCCTTCTGAAAATGATGGTCTACTGCTATTTAATAAATAAAAAAACTCCTCAAGTGAGTGAAGCGGTAACATGTCCTGGCTTCATTTCTTAAAATAAGATAAAAATGTGTTTGTAAATGGACATCCACAAACAATTACCCAATGTATAATGCATTTTAAGTTGCTGCAGTTCAGATTCACTTAATGTTTGTATTGCACTAAATTACATGGAAACAAGAGAAAAAGTATTTTACATATTTGAGCTATCCAGCAAAGTCTGTAATACAGCAGAATACTAAATATGATCTCAAGGTTTTAAATGTACTGTAAGCAGTTTGTAAACAGGAAATTATTGGAATGCCTCATTAAGAAAGGTAGGATTATGTACTGCCCTAGTCATTTGTGTTTTTTGTTGGCATAGCAGGTTTCTAGCTTATTGTCAATTCTCTCTAGCAGCTACTGCGGAGAAGGCTATGCTCAGGAGACTGTTGGTAATAGATTCCTTTTGACTCTTTACATTAACACTAGAAAGCAAAAAGGGTAGGTGCAATCACATTATATTTTATCGTATTACTAAATCTTCTGTATTAAAATGTGTATATCTGAATGTATTATTTCACAGTTTTAGTGATGCTTCATTCATTATCCTTTTCTCAGTGATTTTTTTCCCTCAAAGTTGGTAATGTGTAATCAGATAGTACAGCCTTTGCCAGCGACTCAATTGATTTTTGTTTTGATTTTTTGGCTACATTAGTGATTTGTTGTACTGTCTGCAGTCCTGTATAATGCAAAGGGACCTTTCTAGTGACTTCTGTAAGTCCTTCCTCTGGGCCATTTTCTCTGCTGGAGAAATGACCTTCAGGTCTGACTATAAAATGGCCAGATTACTTGTGTCTTCTTTTTCTTTGTCATCATTTTTGCCCATGAGAAAGTTGCCACAAAAGCAGGTTAGAGTTTATGTCTTACTTTTGTGTTTTATTTTTTAATAAATAATATCTACACTCTATAATATCTAATATACAATCTACACATGATGTGTCCATGTGTAGATTGAATAAGTTAATCGGCACTGTCTTTATTTTTCCATCATCTGCATTCTGCTGTCATGTTACGTTTAGAGTTTTACTTTTGCCAGGTTTTAAAACTGTTTTATCTCCATTTAGAAGCACACAGGTTTTACAATTACTCCATTGTAGTAATAATTTCACCTGACAAAAACATTAAATATCTGCCTCTAGAGGTAAAAATTTATTTTGTGTTTATATTAAATACAGTACGTGTTACACAATCATATAAACATTTTTGTCTAGATTAGATTTACAATGTGCACAGAGTACAGTATGTATTTATTGTTCCAGAAATGTTGTGAAGTATTCTCAATCGTAAGAGTTAATTTATTAATCTATTTTAAGTATTTTAAATTATTTTGTACTGAGAAAGCATAAGGGAGCTCAAATTAATACTAGTATAATTAGTATAATTAATACTAGTTCTAGACTAATTTTAATTGTCTTGTGACCACTGACATTCACCATGCTGTGTTAAGATAATCTCTGACTTTTGAACATCTTATCACAGACTTAAAAGTCATCATTGTTTTTATGCATTCTAACTCATTGTAGTGTTAACAAATCTTGCATCTTATCTACTCCTTAAAAGTAACACGGTTTATCTAAAAGATATACATCAAAGTCAACTTGTGGAGTGGATTATAACCAGGCAATGAAAAATGTTTTCTGTGGTATGACTTCACATACTGTACATACAGTATTATAGCACATTTTCACTGAAAGCTATTATTTTGTTTATTGTTTTTAAATTTGTTAACCAAAAACATAGTTCAGAAAAAACGTTTCCCCGAAGACAACTTTTTATAGAACATTTTTTTTGTAGAAAACATTTCTTTTTGTCTTTTAAGACACTACCTAAGAAAATGTAATGAAAAACCCAGAAATAGAGGTGCACCATATTGTGGCGTGGTGAATAGTGCTGCTTCAGTAGCTCTCAGTTCTTGCAATTGGGCTCTGTTCAAGCCCAAGGTGCCTTCTGTGTGGCATTTACATGCTCTCCTACACTCCAGTTTCTATGGACATGCATTTCTCTGACGTGTGCCTTTCTGTGTGTTATAATGTGGATAGGTATCTTATCCATAGGTCCTGCCCTATGCTTTTGGGTTAGGCACACGCTTGCTTTCTGATATTGCATGGGTAAAGATAGAGAGAGGCTTTGTTCTTTTGAAAAAATGCTGAAAATGTGAAAATAATAATAAAAATTAGAAACCTCAAACGCTCTTTTCAGACTGCCTTGTTTGACCTCTAGCCATTGATAAGAAATCAGCATAGATTCAGCTTTCTTTTTTATTAATCCTTTATTTTCACCTTCCTGCTTGAGATTTTTTATTCTGGAACTAGATACCAGGTGGGACACTTACAGTACTACACAGAAGCAGAAGCAGAATCTACTTTATTGTCCACATACAGTACACTGGCCTTACTTAGAAAACAATAAGAAAACAGTGTACAGTGTATACAGAGTACACAAAGCACTAATGCTTAACAGGTGGAGATTTCTTTTGTTATTTTGTTAATGTAACAAATGGATAAACATTCTCATAACATTGCAAGCCGATAAAAACAACATTTAGTGGACAAAGTATATTTTAATGAAGGTGTGCTTACTGTAGCTACAATGTGTTGAGTTTGCAAGCTCCACCACCCAACCCTAATTTTTCTTTCCTTTGAAAATAAGCTTCAGTTTAGGGCAGTCTACAAACCTATGGTTACCATGAACATTGCAGAGAATCAGTGCTCATTTACAATGGATCTGGGCTCCCCTCATTAAAAACCAAGGGTTACCAGGAAACAGCTTGACTCGACTAACTCGATTCTCCAATGCACATCTCCCTGTGCTGAAGGACCTTGTGAGTTACCCAGGGTACTCTCCAAAACTGAGTCTTTTCACTGATGCTGAAGTTGGCTGGGGCATTTTGGGAACTAGCCAGTCTTCAACTATCAGCATCTGGAGGAAAGGATCATAACTACACTGTCCTATCCCAAGAAAGCAACCAAGAGGGTGGATATTTTTAAGCAACTTAAGCTCTTAATGAGGCATTTTAAAGTGGGATCAGAGAAGGTGATACACCTGCTTAAGAGCCATCTGGCTGAACAAGAGCTAAAATTCAAAATAACTTGTGTCTTACTGACCTGTCAGTACCTTAAAAGTGGTCATTAAATAAAATTTGCCAACTCAACATGACATTAAAAAAGGCTCTTGCATGACATTGTATGATACTCCTTTTCCAGGCAGCTATGAAAAACTGGTATCTATGGACAAGGCTTTTGTAATGTATTTCACAAAAGTACACTTTTTTTCTGTAAAATATATCCCATTTGATCTCCAACCCAAACAGATAAAAAAGACACATTTAGCTGTATACTTTATGTAAGAAAACACATTAAATTCCTAGGAATTAACTTTTTCATAGCCACACAGCTGTTTCTTACCAAACTACTGTATGGTTGAGGAAAATAAAAATATCGACTCTGAAAGTGTACACAAAACATTACAGTATCACAAATGCAAATCAAACAGAAGAAAAAAATACATTAATGTGTTCTGCTGGAGCTCTGGGAGTTTACAAGTGAAAGTTCCACAAGGAAAAGTAGAAAGAAAGAAGACAAAATGTCTCAGCTTTGGAGGTTTCTTCAGGTGTGAGCAGGCTCGACAGCTGAAATATTGTTTTCTCTTCCTCCCACGATTTTAATCTAGTTTTTGGACCGATTTCAGCTAATCACTGATGTGTGGTAATTTTGTAATTTATGCTGAGCACACAGGCCTATGTGTGGAACAAGTACACCCCATTACTTTTCCTTTGAGGTGGTTATATAAACCAATCAGGAGAAAGATTCTGGAAAGGTCTGAATGAAAGAGGTTTATTGTGAAATTTTCCATCATGACATTTTCCTGACATTAACATGAATGACAAATGTTTTTTAATCATTTTTGCTTTTAGGCCAGTCAGAAATGTATTCCGACCTTGCTCATGTAAAAAAGTCTGGGATACTGTACAATTTATCTGACTAGTTACTTATTGACAGTGTCTTGTTGGGCAAATATGATATGATTGTGTTAATACCGAAAAAGTTATCTGGATTTGACATATCTCTGTTTAAAATGTTTGATAAGTAGAATCATAACAATTCTTTCCACTACATGCTCTTTTCCTGCGATTGCGTGTTGTATCTGACCCCTGAGTGACTGATAACCATTCATTGATGAAAGTTACACTTGTGAATTAGTCATTGCTTTTTCTATTGTATGGAAAACCTGATCCGTGTCTATAGAAAACATCTAAAAAACCATATGAACTGTACAGAAATGTATGCATATCTAGATGTATATACACATTTAGTTTATATACAGTATAAATGAAGGGCAGCATAGTGGTGCAGTAGTTAGCATTGTCACCAGGGTGCTACTCTATCTGTGTGGAGTTAGTATGATCTCTCCATGTTTGTGTCATTTTCCTTTGGGTGCTCCAGTTTCCTCCAACAGTCCAAAAAATACTGATAGGTTGATTGGCTTCTGGGAAAATTATTATTATTTTCTGGATACTCCACTCAAAGTGCTTTAAAGCACTCCACCACCACCAATGTGCAGCATCTACCTGGATAACGCAACAGCAGCCAAAGAGCACACAGTACACTCACCACATCAGTGGGGAGGAGAGCAGATTGATGAAGCCAATTCAAGATGGGGATTATTAGGAAGCCATGATTGGTAGAGCAACCCCTACTGACCCCTTTAACACCTCTTCCAGCAGAAACCTTAATTTTTCTCAGGAGGTCTCCCATCCAGGTACTGACCAGGCTCACACCTGTTGAGCTTCATTGGTCTGTCAGAGTGACAGGGCTACTGGCTGGTGAAAATCGGTGTACAGTACATGTCTGATATCCAGCTTAACATCTAAAGTAGCACAGCTAGTAAGTTTGATGCACAGCTTGAAACCGTATTTATGTGTGGTCACATTTGCAGTGTCACAAAAGGGGCCAGAATATCACTTAAGTATAGTACTTAGCACTAGAAAAAGTATTTTTTCTGGCACTAGAACTCTGGTTGCTCTTTGATTGAATGACATTCTGGAACAATACTTAAATACTTTTAAAAAGTCACTTGAACTCATAATTACAGACCACATGCTTAGACGTGGTTCTAACACGTCAAGCAATCATACAAACCAGTGTTAAAACAGTGATACAATACAACATATACAGTACAATCTACCACTCTTATCTATATACAGTATTTGTATTTCTTCAATGCAAGACCTGTACACTACGTGCCAATATGTTATCTGTTTTAACCTGGTAAAAAGCTATATAAGTCGCAGATTTCAGGTCAGAATATTTTCTGAGAAGTCTGAGGTAGGTGGAGTCCGTTTAAAAAAAAATTCTTATGAAGTATGCAACAATAGTTTTATTATCTTAATCAGATAAAAGCAGAATATTTTTCTTATTCTTCATTTTTTGTGACTTTCAGAAATTCAAAACACTATGGGAATTGTATCACCTAACTGTCTTTTTAAATATTGTGACTACTGTACTTAAGAGCTGTGATACATGAATGTGTGATTTTTTTTTCTTTTTGCAGCAATGTCCACACTCAGCTGTGCACTGTGCTTTATAGTACTATTGCAGAATGTTTTCACACAGGATGATCTGGTAAGTAAAACTCCCAATGATGAAACAACATTTGTATAGCAATTTTGTTTTTAAATTTTAATACTGTCCAGTATGTCAAAGTGTTTTGTATTAAATACTATGAACAACGTAGTATACTAGGTCTTTAAGTATAAGGTATTCCTTTCAATAATTCTAAGTAATCTATATTTATATTTTCAATGATTTGTATATATTAACATAAAATATTAATTTAACATTATAATATAAAAAACTTAATTTTAAATTAAAACTTAATTTATTTCTTGATTAATCACAAGATTTACCTCACACAAATATTACCACAATATTTACTGTTGACAGAAAAAAGGGGTTGATGCCTTTAAAACAATTTTTAGACAAAAAACCCTTCACTGCAAGCTAGACTAACAGAATCAAAATCAGTTGAGTTAGGAAAGGCACACACCTGTGATTAGGAATGGATGATTGCTCTTAATTCATGATTTTAGAATCATCACCTACAGTATTTTTTACATCATTTGTATTGCTATAGGATACAAGTCTTTTCTTCTCTACTTAATATGCATGAATGAAGGGTAACTGGAGGTGTTTTTCTTGTTTTTTTTCTCTGTGTTTAAAGAACTAGAGTCTTTGAATAAACAAACTATTTTGAGTAAATAGGTTTTCATGTATCAAGACTACTTGCCAATAAAAAAAATCATTTCTAACCTGTGCTTAAGAAATCAAATCAGTACAATCAATGTAATCACTTACAAATCCCCATTTTGTAAATATACTGTAATTGCTTTAATAAATATAATTGTGGTCAATTTGATGTGCACAGATATTGAAGGTTCAGCTAGATTATAAAAAGTCTGTATAATATAAAAATGTATACAGAGATGTATATTGAATACAGAAGTAAGGATACTTGTGATATTTTATTTCCTTACAGTGACGTGTACAACCGTCTGAGATATTTTTTTGCAAAAGTTCAGGAGGAGGTGAAGCCCTAATCTCAGCCACTTTTGCCAATCTACATATAAATGTAATTCCAATGTAGCAACTAGCACATTTCATTTTGAATTGGCTTCATTACTCTGCTCTCCTCCCCACTGATAGCTGATGTGTGGTGAGCGTTGTGGCACACTATGGCTGCCGTCACATCATCCAGGTGGATGCTGCACATTGGTGGTGGTGGAGGGTATCCCCATTACATGTAAAGCACTTTGAGTGGAGTGTCCAGAAAAGCGCTATATAAGTGTAAGCAATTATTATTATTATTATTATTATTATTATTATTATTATTTTCAATCATACCTTTCAGCACTTAGTCTTGTGCTCCCTTCCTTCATCTAGTTGATAGAAATGAAACACTAGCCGCCTCACTGATTTCCACTACTCTCATTCATGGAATTCCATCTCCTTTCTGGAACCTAAATGTTTAAACTGGAATTCAGCTCTTCACTGAACACCAACTCCAATCCAATTGTACTCATCTATTTCTCAACTACATTCTTCATACACTCTGCACAGCACCTGATGTCACCTCTCAGTCCCCTTCCCTTCCATTATTCAGACTCATCACTACATCTTCTGTTTTATCCACCATAGTCCAAGCTCAGTCAAAGCCATTTTCAGTCCCAGGTCTTTTTTCCAAGAGTTATTTGCTCTAAGCTATCCATACTAGCCTAACTAATAATTTTCCCTGCTCACTGGAGTCATCATGAGATCATGAGGTCATGAGGTGCGTCTTTCTCTGCTCCCGATAACATCACATTTCCATGGAGCTCCAGCCCATCCGACCTCCTCCCCAGCCTCTCAGCCCATCCTTTCTTTACTTGTGTTACTCTTCCTCACATCTTTTGCATTCTGTGCCTTGTACATTCTTTCTTTTCACCTATTGTCTGTCCTCTATCTTTGAGCCCGGCAATATCTTTGTCTCTTTCCCTTCGATTGTCTACCTTTTCCTACCATTCCTGCAGCAGCCCCAACATTTGCAGTATCAGCTCATTCACTGTGATCCCCAATACCCCATCCCACCTGCCCAGTGCCTCTGATACTTGATCACACATAAAATGGTCTAGAGCAGCTTATGTTTGTGAATCTCAATTTTCCACCTTCAGATTCCTCGCCATAATTTTGTGGTTTGTTCTCGATCATAATTTTTTGGGGTTCTATGTAGAACCAAATCCAGAACCTTAGCTCCGGAAGTGATGTAGTCCAAAGGCTTCTCCACTAAGAAGTTAAATTGCTCTAACTCCGTCACCATCATCACTCAAAACATTATTCTCTAGAGCACTGTGCTCACTATTCTACTCGACCATTCCCATCCTTTTTTCTTCAGTCTGCTAATCATATCCTTACTCATATCTATCTGTATCTTAGTAACTGAAGATGGCTATTTTACCTTTATTTTGGGGGTCTCAACACCCTTAAGACTTATGGTAAACTTGTTGTTTCCTTATCTACATGTTTGTTGGTTGAGGCAATAATTCAACCAATTTCAAATTACAACTATAGTCTGTCTTAATAAGGTATATCTTATCTTAAGGCATAATAAGGTATAATTACCTTATAATTATATAATATCAAGATTCTAGTTTAACAGCTCTTTCGCTTGTCTCTCCTCAAAATGCAGGGGTTTCCAACAGCCTCAGCTTTACAATCAGGATATTGTTCTCATCAACTTAATTCAAACTACATCTCTACTCCCTTAATTAGGGTTGAACTGGACCTGAAAGAACAAAAGCTGTGTTTTGTCTATATATATTTTTATGTACAGTAGCTTATACTGTACATTAACAGTATTAACAAAAAGTATGTGGACAGAATGCATGAGAGAATTGGTAGAGAGTAAATAGCAATGATTTTCATAGTAATCAGTCTATGTTCTTTTTAGAGTGTGGAATACAAATGAAATTTATTGACAAATATTAATCAGAGCAAGGCTGATAGTAAAATATAATTTACAATGTATTGCTTTTGTATGAGGTCTGGTCTGTTTGAAGTTTCTCAAACATATGTGGAGGGGCTACTTCATTGAGAGTACTCTGTTATAGCATCAGTGGGGAGTAGTTGTTAGACTTCATATTCTTTTTGAGTGAAATGTTGTATTTGATCCCTTTATTCTGCAGTGTCCATTATAATGGTGTAAAGAGCTACAGTACTGTATGTAATAATGTTGATGAAAAACATTTTTTTTAATTACTGTTCATTTTTTTCTTTTCTCTCTCTCTCTGCATATTTCTACATTGGAATCAAAGTCACGTAAGTTCCTAGTATTCTTTGAAAAATAATTCCCCTGTAAATTAATATAATTTGATCATTTTATCTCCACAAAACAAACAAGAACTAAAATTCAATTTCTATATTGTTTTTACAGAAATTTCAACGAGCAATGGAATAGTTCAGCAAGAGATTGTTAACAAGCACAATGACCTGAGGAGAAATGTGTCTCCAACTGCTAGCAACATGCTGAAGATGGTACAGTGTTTTTTAACCTTTGGCTTATCAATCGAAAGTCTTCTTTTTATAAAAATGTTCACCGTGTAAAAGGATTTTTTAAACATCTTTGTATTTTAACTTGACACATTTGTTTTCTCTGTCTTTTTCTAATTGTAATCAGTGTACTACGTTCAGTTTTCCTACAGTATATTGCTTGGTGATTTAGAAAGAAACTTTCTGTTTATCTAAGTATTGACCTTTTGAATGAATGTGAGTAATTAAGTAAAACTGCTAATTTGGACCACTGGATTATTATATGGGTTTTAGGTTATAGCAATTACATACATTGTTTGGGAGTGGGCTGGCCAAGGTTACTGCACAACATCACTCCCTGTAGCTGGGCAGGTTTCTTGTTGACATTGTCCACAGAAGCTGTTAACAAAAGTTGTCCAGACAATGCTAACCATGCTGAACATACTATAGGTCTCACAGCATGAATAGAGAGGTTCCAATGGCCAGCAGTTGGGAAAGTCAGCATGATCCTCATCCTGCCGTGAGGCCTGTAAACATAAAGCTGAGATTATTAAGAAATGGCACCTCTGTATGATATTCTACAGTATATTTCCTATGTATTATATTCTATATTTAAAATATTTATCAGGTTATTCAAGTGGTTACACTTGTGGAATTGTGGAGGGCTCTGCTGTGTTTTGAAAGAAACATGGAAAAAAGGTGTTCCAAGAAAATGGAAATGAGTGCTGTGGGTCCTTTTGAAGCCTTAGATATATTGGGCAATACTGCCCTAAATAGAAAATGTACAAAAATTTCCTATCTTATATCTTAATTTTATAGAAGCAGCCTCTTCTTAGAGAGCAACACTGTTGTATTTTCTAGTTTATTTGGGTGAATGCTAGAAGAACAACACATCAAAATATTTCCTGAAGGCGTGCCATGGCTGCCACTTTACCAGGTCCTGAAGGCCAAAAGGAAGGAACTTTTCCAAGAGGTGGAAAACATGCTGGGGCTTGATGTCACTGAAGAAAGTAACAGAACCTGGTCGACCTCCTTTGTCCTTAATCTAGAGCTCTGTAGATCAGTTCAGTAATGACTTCAATGTCAATGAAACTTCAGCACAGTGAAGTTTCCAGTTTTCACACCTGGACACCAGGTGTTGTGCCCAGGACAGTCAACCTCCTCAAAAGATTTGACTTTTCAGGTTATTTAGGATTGGCCATCCTGAAAACTAGGACCAAGGTATAAGCACCCCTGGAACTCATTGGCTGTTACTGTCCCTTTTATCCCCACTTCTCAGAGAGAGACAGATCCCTGTGAAGCATCTACAGATATAGTGATACATCTATAGCTTTTGTAGAATTCAAACAAGCCCTGTATAAAGACTGGTCTTTCCCAAACCCCACTTTAAGGACTGGTTCCTTCTCAGACGGATGCTTCCGGATAGGACTGTGGACACTGACTTTCCTGATCTCAGCCCCCCAAAGACCTCCTTCTTTTCTACAGTCTAGGCTCAGCCATGACTGGTACTTCTTTCTCTGGCTTTTAGAATACTAGAACCAAAATAATGTGTGGAAATTTTTAAGCAGAATTGAAAGGAAGATGGATTTTTTAAACATTGTTTGTAAAGGTGAATGAGAAATAACCCACAGAGGATAATAGGGAGAAAGTATTATAATCTTTAAGAAACTCAATATCAGGTAATAACTTAATTTCTTACTTGAAGGGATGGAACACAGAGGCTGCTGCAAATGCCCTGAGATGGGCCCAGACTTGCTCTATGAACCACAGTCCTGACAGCAGCAGACGGATTAAAAGTAAGATCGGTTCTTCCTTGATTTTAGAGTTGGTTTGCAGTTTCTTCAGGGAACTTTTTATTATTCTCTCATGTCCTTTGCCTCACACTCGGTTACTTTTTTAAAAAAGTCGTCCTTCCTAAAGTTCAGTAGTATGGTCAAATTCTAATAACAGCAGAACTAACAAATATAAAGAGGTGTTGTACTTCATGCTTTGGTGTTAACTGGCCTGGCTGAGGAAATGTTTGATGGCACTGGTCAAAGATCAGCGTTCTTACGTTCCCCTCATTTACTGTATGAGGAATGAGCTTGTGAGCTGCTGCAAGGGTGAGGCTGAGGAGGAGGGAGGTGTGAAGTGTGCTCAAAATAAAGCTCACAGTTTCGGGCAGCCAGTTTGATTGGAATTTGATCTTCTCCCAGATATCAGTTAAATAACACCTTGTGGCACACTGCAATAAACTGCAAAAAAAAGTAAAGTCATGGGTAGAAAAGGCAGGTGCTGCATTATACAGTATTTAGATGTTGACTGAAAATGTCAATAGAAATCAACAATAATCCCTGGCTCACAAACATAATTCCTGGAATAGCATTTACAGTAGTAGTAACTAGAACAGAATTTCTTTAAAAATCAGTAAACATTGATCTTATTTCAAATTACAATATTTGAAATAACAGTTACAGTATATTAATTCATATACAAATGACCACACCGTAGGCAAAATGTTGTGGAATTCCAATGGAGAAATTCCAGTGAGTAAGTGTGTATTTATGCTCTGTGTCCCTGATATTTACTGCTAGTCCTGGTGTAGCTATGTTTATATCTATGTTTTTCATTTCACTCTGGACAGTTAATGACTTGATTTGAATTGGTTTTTGTTAATTTCTTTATATAATTGCTTACACTTACTGTATATAGCACTTTTCTGGACACTCCAATCAAAGTGCTTTACAGGTAATGGTGACTTTAGATAGGGATTATTAGGAGGCCATGATTGGTCAGGGCCAATGGGAAGTTTGGCCAGGACACCGGGGTTACACCCCTCCTCTTTTCAAGAAACACAGAGTCAGGACTTTGGTTTTACGTCTCATCCAAAGGACGGCACCTTTTTTCTTTACATTATAGTGTCTCCGTCACTATAGCAGGGCATTAGGGCCCACATATACTGCAGATTGAGTGCCCCCTGCTGGCCCCACTAACACTTCTTCCAGCAGCAACCTTTTTTCCCAGGAGGTCTCCCATCCAAGTACTGGCTAGGCTCACACCTGCTTAGCTTCAGTGGGTTACCAGTTGTGAGTTGCAGGGTGATACTGTATGGCTGCTGGCTCTAATATACAGTATATACTGTATATATTATATATTGACTGTTTCAAGGTGTCTACTCATAAATGATGATTATGAATGTCAATATGAACTGCAGCTCTGCAGGATCAGGTGTGGATGTCACAGATCTGTGTATCTAGAATTTAAAAACAACTTTATAGGGTTTTTTTATGAACATGTTATGTTACATATGAACAGCTAGTGGATGTGGGGAGAATCTGTACATGTCTACCGACCCCAGTACCTGGAACGAAGCAATTCAGTCGTGGTACAATGAAGTCAGCAACTATAAATATGGAGTGGGATCAGTGAACGGTGGTGTTATTGGCCATTATACTCAGGTGAGTTCAATAACCACATTTTTAAAATGAGCAGAATATCACTGTACAGTATATCACAGATCAAATGCTTCATATATAGTGTATAAACTCTACAGCATATGCATATACTGTATGCAAGGAGAATAAAAACATCAAAACACAGAAATCTTGTGTGCTTTTCAAATGTTTTTTTTAAAAAGAATCAACCAATATATAACTCTAAATGAGATTTATCATTAAAGGTAAAATTATATGAAAATAATAAATACTGTGCTTTAGATATGATCTGTGTTATTGAAGAAAATACTGGTATAATTTTACTAATTATAATAATTATGCTAATGTGCATGGAAACTAATATTTGTATACTGAATTTTAATTTCAAAATTAAATATTCCTATATATTCTGTGGTATCCTAGCATGTTATGATTTTGCTTTATTCAATGTTTTAATAACTTTAATATCTCTTCTGTAATTGAGGTTAATGCCTAGCTGTTTTTTTTATCCCAGATACATAATTTAGGTATTAAAATGAGTGATCAAAACTGACTGATGCTAAAATACTGTACTATCAATAGCATCTCACCCACACTGTAGTTCACACATTGGTTTGATCTTTCTAACCTGCTGCGTAAACACTGTGGTTCAATACACATTATGGAAGCTGTGAAACATTTGTTCCTGTAATTGGGACTGACTACAAAAATGTCACTTTAATTGAGCATTGAGTGCTGAGGTCCCTCAATACCAGTTGCAAAAACCTGTGAGAGTATACATTGTAATTTTTTTCTTGTTTTGCTTTTGTTTCAGGTTGTGTGGTACAGGTCAAATAACATTGGCTGTGCAGTTGCCTTCTGTCCCAATTCCTCCTACAAATATTTCTACATCTGTCACTACTGTCCTCCGTAAGTCACTTCTTGTTCAGTTTCCTCTGTTTTTTATTTTAAGGAGATTATTACTTTTAGTTTGGTGGCATGGCGGTGCAGCGGTGCCTTGGGGCCCTGGGTCTAAATCTTGATACAGACTATTATTTTCATGGCTTTTGGATGTTTTCCCATGTTCGTGGGAAGAACATACTGTACAAACTCCCATGCACCAGTTTCCTTGCACAATTAACATGCTGCTAGTTTAATTGGTTTCTGGTAAAATATGCCCTAAGTGTGAGTGTCACGATCAGTTCTTTCCGGGCCCTATGCAGACGACACGATCCGGAATTGTGAGGATACAATAGGGAAAATAGTCATGCAGGAGAAGGGTCTGGAGACGGGGGGCGTGTCCGAGGAGTGCAGGTGTCCAGGGGGAATGAATCCATGGCAAACAATCCAAGGGTATATCCAAAGGGGAGATCCAATGCAGGAGGCAAAGTCCAAGACCAGGGAATCCATCCAAAGGAGCTAAAAACACGAACCGGGTCTGAACCGGCGGGGCAGGGAATCAGGAACAGGAAACTGAAACTAAAACCATGACGGAGCCAGACACGGCAGGACCCCGGGCTCTCATGAAACGGGATTCAATGAGAAGCCTCGGGCAAACGCCTGCGTCTGGCTTTAAAGGTGGAACTAAAGAGGGGCTGGGCAAAGGAACAGGTGTAAGCAATGGGGGAAAAATGAGGAAGGCCTGGAGCGCCCTTAAGAGGGGGAGTAGCAATCGTGACAGTGAGTATATGTATGTCTATGTTTGTTTCTGTGTGTCTGCCTTGTGATGGACTGACGGACTGTTCAATGTGTTCCCTGTCTTGTGCCATTTGCTTGCTGGAATAGGCTCCGGCTCCCCCTGCAACTGCAAATTGGAAACAAGTTAGAATTCTTTCAATTAGAAAATGGGTGGATAGATGTTACAGTTTGTTAATCTCCAGAAACAAATGGACTCATGATATCAAATATGTTTAGCTGAACTTTTGATTTAATTACATTTTTGCGATTCTTTTTTTCCCCTCTTTTTTATTTGAACTCTGTACTGAACTCACTTTTAAACTACTTTGTGACTAGCAGCTAGTTCAATCTTTGGTTACTTTGCTTACCCGTTGTTACGTCCCAGTGTGTGTTCTGTGTGTGTTTTTTCTATGTTCCACACTGCTGACCCTTGATTGTTCTCCCTTCCCCATTGGCCCACCATCACTCCACTGTTTCAATATGATGTCATCATCAATCAGCCTTCAGCCAATCAGAACTCATTTTATTCACTATTTAACATGGAGGGTTTCAGAAAGAAAAGGCCTTTCGTTTGACTTCGGTCCCGTTTGGTAATTGCTTCGCTTCGCTTCGCTTCGCTTCTGGTTATTGCTTCGGCTTCGTTTGTTGGTTTGTTTTGCTTTGTGTGTGTGTATTTTTGTATAGCTTCGGCTTTGTTGTTTTGTTGGTTTTTTGTTAGTTTCTTTGTACTTTCATTTGTTTATGTGTTCATCCTTGTTTTGTCATTACCTTTCCCCATTGTTACATGTTCAGCTTTTGTGTTCTTTTGTACCCTGCTCCTGTTTATTACTCTTGTTTTCCCTTATTTGTCTTCCTGGTTCACTTGTGTTTTTGTGTGAACTTTTGTATATAAGGTTAGTTTAGGTTGTTGGGTACACTTACACACTTAGTTGATTTTGTATTAGTACACTAGTTTAGTACGGGTGAGTGCCATTTGTCTTGTATGGTTTTGGGTAGTCAGTGCAGGTTAGCTAGGGTGTTGAAGACGCCGAAGACCGTGTGTTTCGGGTTTTCTTTTGTAGTCAGATTAGCTTTCCCTCACTGTCCTAGCCAGCTCCATTTTGTTTGTTATTTTCTTTCCTTTGGCACCACTCTAGTTCCTTACCCTTCTTATCACGCTTCCTAGTCCCTCACCAAACCCCCCCTGCTTCCAAAAGAATTATCCTAAATGTTACACCCCTTTACCCCTAGACACTTGGGGTCGTAACACCCGTGATGTAAGAACTATACATATACAGATAAATATGAAAATTAAATATTTTTAGAATCACAGCCCCATCTTGGCCCCAGTGATTGTTCAAGAGTTTGTAAGAATCTTTGTGTTTGGAGTAGCGTTTCATTTTTTATGTCAATATATTATTACAGATACCTTTTAATTAAACATGCTGTCTGCCTCACTCACTAACAGTGTTGTCCCTGCCGATCAACAGACAGAACACAATGCTTATGAGGAACAGAATAAAGACATGTTGCATGTAGCAAACCTAATGAAACCCGTTGCATGTAGCAAACCTAAGGAGATGAGAATTAAAATGGGTTTAGTCCCCTCAGCATGTTCCTTTCAGAATATTGAATTATTTAAAAATCTCAAATAAATATTGCTGTAATGTGCCTGATATGGAAAGTGTAAAAAGTTATGGATGAGTGTTATTTAGACATTGGTCCAGATCAAATTAGTGTCATATCACCACTGTCATTACAAAGTATGGCTATAATGACACAATAATGCTTAATTGACAAAAAGATGTAATATAGTAACACAATTTTTAAGTAATTCACCACAGATTTAAGAGACAACACTGTTACAAATCATGTGAAATATAATGGCTCATAATGAATTCTCAAACACTTCCTCTGAATAGCGTTCATTTAAGAGACAATGCTGTTCAGAGTATGATCACTAGCAGTCCCAAATTCATAATAATAATAATAATAATTAATAATTGCTAAAACTTATATAGCGCTTTTCTGGACACTCCACTCAAAGCATTTTACAGGTAATGGGGACTCCCTTCCACCACCACCAATGTGCAGCATCCACCTGGATGATGCGACGGCAGGCATAGTGCGCCAGAACGCTCACCACACATCAGCTATCAGTGGGGAGGAGAGCAGAGTAATGAAGCCAATTCATAGATGGGGATTATTAGGATGCCATGATTGATAAGGGCCAATGGGAAATTTGGCCAGTTACACCCCTACTCTTTTCGAGAAACACCCTGGGATTTTTAATGACCACAGAGAGTCAGGACCTCGGTTTTACGTCTCATCCGAAGGACGGCGCCTGTTTACAGTATAGTGTCCCCATCACTATACTGGGGCATTAGGACCCACATGGACCACAGGGTGAGCACCCCCTGCTGGCCCCACTAACACTTCTTCCAGCAGCAACCTTAGTTTTTCCCAGGAGGTCTTTAAAAATACCCACTTTGGGACCAAAGGGAAATAACACTCCTTTACTTTTAGTTTGAATGTATTTTGTGTTACTCAGAAAGCTTTTTCTGAATAAACATTTCAAATAAAATGCTATTGTATATACACCATTTGTTTTCTGTTCTGATGTGTATTGCAGTGGAAACTATCAGTATGAGTACCCTTACAAGGCTGGGCCTTCCTGTGGTGACTGCCCAAACGCATGTGATGACAGACTGTGCAGTAAGTGTCTAGTGTTCAGTTAGTACTGTCTCTCATTGCAATTCCTGACTGCACTCCAAAAATCTAAAGGTTGAGCTTATGCTCTTACTCTTGAGTTTACAGAAATGGAAATCAGGTTTTTCAACATCACATAATTATGCAAATACTTTTAATCAGACACACACAGTAGATTGCATTCTAAATGTATGAATCAGATAAGCATGGAAAATATGTGATGGTCATTTTGAATTGACTTAGAGTTTGCAAAACTGAGAAGAAGTAGGTAACAGAAAAACACAATGAAATGACAAAGCCCTTCCTGCTCAATATAAATTAAAAACATGGGCTTAACAAAAGAAAAAGGCTTTAAATACTGGATACTGTATATGGAGGAATAAATTGAGATAACAAAGACGGGACATTTAGAGTAAAACAAATGATGTTTCTGTTAATTAGCACTCTAAAATCAATGCTGGGGTCTGTTTCTTTTACCTGACTCTCGCCTCTTGACTTCACCAACGTGTTTTCTCACCGGTTTTCCGTCTAGCTAACCCCTGCCCATACATCAACCAGTACAGCAACTGCCCTTCGCTGAGACAGGAGTATGGATGCAGGAATGCCCAGGTTCAGTCCTGGTGCCTTGCCTCTTGCAACTGCACAAATGAAATAATCTGATCTCCATCCCGGAATGATAACGCCAAGCTGCTTTTTTGAGCCATGCTAATTCATCAAAAGCAGTACAATCAAGTACACTTGTCATTAAAATTAAAATAATAATAAAACATTGCCTTGTCTTATTTAATGCAATGTACAGTACCAAAACTTCTTGTCAACAACTTCACATACACGGGGTGGGGGAAGTACATGACTTGTTCTTGTGTTCCTGTTCTTGAACTTCATAGTTCATCCATCCATCCATTTTCTAACTACTTCTCCAAATTCAGGGTCACAAGGGAGCCAGGGCCTAATCCATCAAACAACAGGTACAAAGCAGAATACACCCTGGATGGGACGCCACTCAATCTCATTGGCACACACAGACAGAAACATGCACATACAGTACTCACTCATATCAAGACCACTTTTCCCAGAAGCCAATTTAACCTATCAATATGTCTTTGAATTGTTGGAAGAAACCAGAGCACCAAGAGGAAACCCACACAAACTCCACAAAGATAGCACCCCGGTGTTGTGTAATTGAACCCAGGGCCCCACTACTGCAAGGCAGTGATGGTAACCACTGTGCCACTGTGTCACCATGCCACCCCTCATCAATTCCCTTGAAAGAAATTTGTGAAATACAGAGCAGCCATCTGTTGCTAACTGCAGTGCCATACAGTATATACCTGTACAATATTTTCTTTAATGAACTTCCACAGTGGCCAGGACATTTCTCACATTTTTTTTTTAAACTAAGACTTTCCTGCTTAATGTAGAATATCTGTGATGCTATTAACCTATCTGCAGTGTACTCCTTAAATGTCATGGTTAGAATGCAGTAATGAAATTACACATTGAAAAGCTTTTTTCTATTACTGTCACATCCCTTAGCAACCTATTCTATATTTTATAACAAATAAAAAGGATAAAAAAATATTCCTTATTTATTTTCTGGATCTTTACTCCCTTTTTTGGCTGAACACATTTGTGGGTCTCCAAAAACAACCCCATTTCTCTTTCAAGATGTACTGTATTTCACAAAACCAATGTGAACTGACTGTTACATTTTTAGTATATCGGTCTCACATTGTTGTATTTTGTTTAATCCAGTAATCCATTTTCTGCGCTAGACATGAATGATGCCTATTGGAAGGAGCTGGTCAGAGTGACCTTAATTACCATAGACTGTGAATCTTCTTTTAATACTGACCTGATCTCAGAGTGTTAATCCCCACTGAAAAGCTGAAGTCTTATGGGAGTTGCCTGCAATGGTGGGTCTTAGAAAGGATGCACTATGTTACTGTATCTTCCCTAAGCCATACAAAGAGATAAACCCTCAAAAAACTATACAGTTGCATTAAATGCAGTTTGTACTATGTTGCAAAGAAAACGAATTGTAGGTAATGGTGAAGTAAATTACTAATACTTTCAGTCAAACCCTTTGATGCTAAAATTGTGGTTTTGCTTACAGTAAATATATCAAAGAAAGAATGAATCAGCAAGAGCATATTTTAAAGTTTTACAACCCCTACAACAGGAAATATAAAAAGTCTTACTGTATGTTTGAAGAATTTAACAACAACAACATCATCTCATATCCTCACTAGGCAGCAACCAAATGTACACCGACTGCACTCGCCACATTTTGTCAGAATGTTTCAGGGTGAACACAGTGAGAAATTGTAATAGTTCTGGTTTCTTCCTTCTCAGTTGAATTAGATTTAGTCAGTCTTTGATGTTCAAGGCTCATGGAATATCCTCTATATTGTGTATTACCTACTTGTGTCGGCTGTATGAAACCGTATGCTGTCTTTGATAAGATATGTCAAAAACACAGGCCTTTTTTCTTCTAAAAACTGGTTAGCCTTCATGTAAGTTGTCTTCCTGTGAATGTTGCCTGATATAATGAATCTTTTTATATCTTGTACAAATATGCCTTGAAGTTACACCTTCACAGTGCATCATTCTGACAGCTATAGTTTCTTGTTAGCGATGAACAGTTCAAACACTACCTGAAATAAAGACACATTAAACCAGAATTTGTTTTACCTTTATTTACATGTTGTAACACACAACCCCCAAGTGAAAAACAAATTCTCAAACATTCTGGAAAGTCATTACAAATGAAAAAGAAAAAATGAAAAAGGGTAAAAATAATGGCTTGGGTAAGGGTAAGTGTCTCTTTCACATCTGTGCCTATATTTTCCATTGACTTGTCTGTGTATTGAATGTTTATCAACCGTTATTGATCACAGAAATGGAGTATTCCTTCATGTGAATTTGTTTCCCAAAATATTAAACATATCAGTGCATACAGTACCTCTATGGTTCTCTTTCCTGGTCCTGAAGGTCCTCGATCTCTTTAGAGATACATTAATTAATTAGTTTCAATTTTCTATTTTAATAATTCACTTTCATAAAAAGATGTGTAATATAAGAAACTGACTTGAACTCTTTGCTAATTAGTGGGTTTCAGCACTGCCCTCATTCAGGTGTTTTAGCTGAAATATAACTAATTGGACTTCAGACCAGAAGGAAAAACTGATTCACTCTGGAGTGGTTGACACAATATCATTCTCACTTCTGTCTGTCCCTCCTATTAAGTTGTGTTTGGTCAGATATAAAAGAACAAATTCTTAATCAGAGAGTTAAAGCAAGAGAGACTACATAAAGTTTTATTAAGTTTGCTGGAAGTAATTGACTTTACCTAGAGTTTAGTCAAGGACTGAGTGCAGGAAAAATCTAAACCATCAAGCAGATCAGTTACTGGCTCCGATTAACACTGGTGAGAACAGCAGACACAGGCCTACTCCAATACAAGGACTGAGAACCATAGAAATATTGGGGCATTTTGAGTATGTAACAATGTGGTGAACTAAAATGTCATGACAGGAATCCAATGAATAAAAGCAATAAGCATTTCATATACAAACATCTGCTGCAAAAAAAGTTAGGAATTAATACAGGCTAAGTTATTGTGTTTCACTCCTTAATATGCACTTTCTACGTAAGTGTTTTATTCCTTATTTAATTATTTGGTTCTTTTCAACTCACTTTAGGCTTAGTCAGCCTTAGTTGAACACACAGTTATCACAGAGTTACAGGATACTGTAAATCATTTTACATGGAACTAGAATGTTATAGTTCATCTAGAGTAGTACTATTTATTCTCTATTCTCTATGTTTTTTTAGTATGACGGTTATTAAGAACTGCTGTCATGAATAAATAGGGAAATACAAGTAAAAAGGGGAATTTAGAAGACTGTAAAGTTCAAAGTGATTTGTCAATACTTGTTTAGTCAACTGTAATTTTCCAAGGTGTGCAGGTGTCCTTGGGGTTGAATCCAAGGCAAATTGTCAGACCAGATGCTACAGGTCCCGGACTCACCTAGTACAGGAACCAATGCAGAGCCCAGAACAGAATGAGAGTCTGGCTTAAGTGGGGAGGCAGGAATAGGGAGCAGGTGCACAAAATCAACACGGAAGTGAAAGAGCCGGAGCGCCTTTAAGGGGGAGGGACTACAATCGTGACAGCTTTGTCTTATTTAAGTCTAAATGGTTTCAATTGTATGACTACAGAATGCATTAGTGGAAAGGCCAGTACACCCCTAAATGCATTATGTTTGCTGGATTTACATAGGTAACAATAGTTGACTGAAATCTCAGATACCTAAAGTAGCCACGAAGTGGTAAATTTGAAGTATTAAAGCCATTAACTGCCACTCCTATGCAAGTTGTGGCCACTGAAGAGGGGAAGACACCCACATGTATTGACTGAAAACAGCTTAGGTATCTATTGTCTAATGAAATTTAATGGGAGTTTTATATTTTGTGGTTTTAGAAAACTACAATAAATACTAGTTCTCTGTGTGACATTTAGCAATCCAGTTGCTGTCTCTTCCTTATTGATTTCAGGTAAGTGGGATCTTTGACTCTCACAAAGAAATTATTTTGTGATTTTGAATCTGCACATAATTTGAGAAAAAATGTACATTGACACAGATTAAGCTGGCTATATAATAGTGTAGCTTTTGTGGAAGAATGACCTGATTTACAAGAGATCGAAGTCAATGACATTTAAATTTTATCTTCTTTTTTGTTGCTTAAAGAAGGATCTAGACACCAACATTATAAAACTAATTAAGAATCTTTATTTTTATAGTACTTTAAGATTGTGGATACAAATCTGTTCCAATGAACGCTGTGTGATTTTAAAAGCAAATACTCAATGGAATGCTCCTTACTGTACCAAAGTTAGTTTGTCTGTAAAAACAATGACCTACAGTATATCTTAAAAAAGACAATCAAATCCCTCACAGGTAGCAAAAAGATTTAAGTCTCTGAGCGTTTTGAACATACTGTACAATGGAGATCTCAATATATATCATTCAAGGTAAAATGGGGTGTTCTGCTTTACCAGAGTTTCTTAGTGTATAAGATTTTTTCTGATGTATCAAACTTTCTTTTCGTTTCAACATAAATGTCACATTTTATTACAGCCAATTAATACATTTTGTTCCACCTCTTTGATTACCTGGCTTGGGGCCTTCAAAACAGTAAACTAAATTATGATGTCTATGTTACTTTATGATTCAGCATCACACTGAGTGTATATATGTGTGTTTCTTTCAGTGTCTTCGCAGTGATGTCTGCCCTTAGGCTGATTTTGTGTGTTAGTGCAGTTTTACATCTGTGTACTGCTATGGTAAGTAAAAATCGCAATCAATAAGCCAAATAACTACCGTATACTGGCACTTACTTTACTGTATGTACTCAGTGTAATTTTTTTCCTGTGATTAGATAATATGTCGTGAAAAAAGTGTGAAAACCTAAAAAAGTATATTTAAAGCTTTAGCATTATCATTGTACGACACTATTTTTTAAGAATAATAATATTGTATCACAAATTCTTTATATTAAGAAAAAATATTGAATGTAATTTATTTCTGTTTTCTCCTTATAACAAAGAAACTATCAGGTAAGCCTTTTCACTTATTTCTTCAATGTCTTACGCTACATGTATTATTTATTGGATCTAAGCCCTGCCTATTTAAGTCATATTTGCATTATTTCCAGTTTTAAAAAAATAATTAGAATAATACAATCTGTTTGTATCGGAAACTGTATCTTTCATTTATGTATATGTGATGCATATATATAATGGTCTTCTATAATTGCTGGTATTTTTTCCTGTTGAGACATGATATAAATCAACCAAATCTACAGTACTATGGAATCCTGCAGTTAATGTGGCAAGGTTACTTTAAGACTCCTTTAATCTTTTATTTCAATATTTCTTTCTTAAACATGAAATACTAAAAATGTGAGGACAAAGATTTCATCATTGATTATATTATTATCTTGCATATTTATACTTTGATATTACTTCATCAATAAAATTAATAAACAACATTTCTTCAGTGCATTGACACTGCAAAATTTGTACCTTTCCATTAACGTCATGCATATAATTTTCCTTATAAATTGGTTGTTATTGAAATAATCCAAGGCATAAGAGTCTAATAATAATCAATTAAGTCAAATACTTGCATGGTTCTTGAATTCCCACCACCTGCAATTTGCGAATGAATATTTTATTAAAACATTGTGGCTGACATGGCATGGTGGTACAGTGGTTAGCATTACGCCCTCACATATGTGGGACCCTGGGTTCAATTCCTGGGGTAGCACCTATGTTGAGCTTGTATGTTCTCCCTTGTGTTCACATGGGTTTTCTCCAGGTGCTCCACACAGGTTTCCTCCCACAGTTCAATTAGTTCACAGGTTACAGTTCACAGTTCAAAGGTTAATTAGCTTTCAGGAAAACTGCCCCTGGTGTGAGTGTGTATTGTCTGGATGAAGAATGTCATCCAGGAGGCTTTCTGAGCATCTAAATGTATAATATCATATAGAACATACAGTAAGGTGGTAGTGGGTTCAGGTGGGTCACAGCTGTCATACCCTAGAGCAAGTTCATTCACTCAGACAGCTCCAATGAAATGCTGAGCTGTACTGTATAAATATGTAGCGATGTAAGTTGCTTTGGCCCAATAAACTAATAATATGCTGTGTTTCTGTCCATTACAACTCTGTTTATACTTCTTCATAGAACTCTGACACCCATAGTTAATCAAGACCTACCTTTCTTAAGCTACAGTATGCTTATTATCCTCTAGGGACATATTCGTTTTTTTTAAAAAAAACTCTGGTTTAGTTTTTAATTATTGTTTCTATAACCTTGCATGTTATCGAAATAACATGTGTGTGTTTGTGTGACTATTTGGTTTAGTATCGCAAACCTTTTTTTATGAATTTGCTAACTGTATATTAGACATTTTCCAGTTTTCAGCTAAAGGCCTATAAATAATGCCTATTGTTTCTAAATGCAATTAGTTGAATTCTATCAGGGCCTGGAGATTTTGTTAATTTTGGGTGCTTCCAGTATATCTAACACTTCTGCCTCTTCTGAGTTAACACAATTTAACATAACTTTGTCTTTACACAGACACAGCCTGAAATGTTGTCGTTTTTTCCTTGGGAACTGATTTAAAACATCAGGCATTTGCTTTTTGATAGTGAAAAGCTTTCAATTTTTATCTCTAAAATATTTTAATTCAACATTATAACACTAAAAGAGCATCTTGTCTTATTTATTTAATCCTCCATTGCAATATTATCTCTTGCATGTCTAATGTTCTTAGTTACCTGTGCATGTAGTTCATTATATTCCTTGAACTAGATCATTTCCTTTTTATGAAAGCCACTGCCTTCAACCTTTAGATGTGCTTACTCTTGGACTGAAAATGTTGTGTGTTTCTTGCAGAATATCTCTAAACGTTTTCCATCCATTCTGATTCCATATCTCTGCTATGTCATTCTGATAATAAGCGTTTCTTAAGCCTATTACTATTATTTCCAGAAATATATACTCATAAAAGTGATATCCAGAAAGCTATTGTGGACAAACACAATGCATTGAGGAGATCAGTGAGCCCATCTGCTAGCAACATGCTTGAAATGGTAAGATGCCCTTTTGGTAAGATCTTGCATAACTTGCCCATTATAAAAAAGTTAAAATACTTCAATGCTATAAAACAAACATGCTATCCAATTTATGCGTAAATGCTTAAACATGTTAAGCTCCATATTATCTACTGGTATGTATTCAATCAGATTCCTCAAAAATACAAAGTCCAGTACATTGAAGAATGATATGATGGCAAAATAGCTCTTGAGAATTTACTGCCCTTGAATTCTCAAGAATTCTTAGTCTTTCAGGTTTGCCTGTCTACACAATGCCATTTTTGCTTGATTACCCTCATGAAGTCAATAAAGTTGATTCAAACGACTCTAACAGTGCCGTTTAGTGCAGTTTTATTTTATTTTTATTTAGATCTTTTCTCATATATAATACGTTATCGTCTTCTGTTCTTTGATATGTTGTACCAAGTCTTGGAGCTCTGCCGCTGCTGTCAATGCTAAGGTGTGGGCAAAGGAATGTGCCATGGAGCATAGCCCTCCTGCTCAGAGGACAGTAAATGGTAAGCATCATTTTTTCAATGCACATCATCCAAAGAAAAACCACGGAAATGGAAAACCACTACCTTTCTTATTAATGCCATTACAACACGCCTTGTACAAGCATATTCATTAAGCACGTGTTCTGAATATTTGCTAATAAGGTGCAAATGTATACTTTTGCCCTGGTCTCACTCACTCTGTCTTAATTTAGAGAATAAGTGTTCAGTATATTATTTCACAAATTGTTGTGCCCTCTCACAGACTAATAAAAAGAACAAAATATTTACCCTCAAATACGAACTATCAGGGAGATAGCGTGAAATAAATATGATTAGCAGTTTGAAAAATATAAGTTGGATTCAGATTATGACTTTGATATGTTTAATTTTACATGAATTAGACATATTAGGAAACAAACTGTAAACAAATACTGCAGTTTAACAGCTTCACCAGTTCTGGGAATATTTTTAAATTAAAATCCCTATGTTACATGGTATACAACAGGTACATCATGTTTATTAACAATTCTCTTTATATGATGAGACTCCAGACTCCAGTCCCACAATTTTATCTTGGAGATGCCCAGCGGTCACCTAAAGTCACCTGCTTCCAATGACTGAGAAAACTCTACTACTCTGTGGAATGCTATTAATCAATTACGCTAGTATGCTTAATAAAAGTCCTGAGAGCTAGATTTCCCTTCCAAATTACTTCTATTTATTTCTATATCACTTAATTTACCTACAACTGATCACAATTATATTGCTCCAGGTATTTGGAAAGGCTACCTGCATGTACAGTATGAATCCTACTGCAATGAGGTTCTCTTCAACCAAGGTTGGAGATACAGTACCTAGTCAAGGGAAATATTTTCTGCATGCAGGAGCTCTCCCCACTGAAACAGCATTCATTATTCTAGAGAAATCTCATGTCAATTTAGTTAGTGGAGATGACTACAGTTAGGTTGGGTTTTGTTGCCAACTTATTTAGTGTGCTGAAGAGGATGGAGAGCACTGTACAGTCTATACTAACAGTGCTTCTGCAGCTTCCAGATAACAGTTTCACCTGTAATGATTTAACTCCCTTTCAGGAACCATTTGTGGTGAGAACCTTTACATGTCTACTGCCGTGAGTGTCTGGGAGAAGGGCATTCAGGACTGGTACAATGAAGTTCAGAACTTTACATACAATGTGGGACAGAGAGGAGTTGTTGGTCACTACACACAGGTAAAATACAGACATTTCTCTGTTCAGTTTTGTTTTATTTTAAAACTCCTAACAGATCCATAGCCTTGACATTGAAATATCCATTCATTACAAAAACAAAACTGCTTTCAAATGAATGTGAGCATTGCGGGACTGCAGTGTGTTCTGGGAGAGTGTAGAGTAGTGATCAATGCTCAGCTCGATCTCAAGTGTAAACTCCCTGCCCTGGACACTGCTGCACCTTTGGGCAAAGACTTCATCCTAATACCTCCTGTTCCAAAAGGCATGTGTATTTGGCTTGAGTTACCGTGTGATGGACTAGTAACCCATCTGTCACACACAGAAGACAGACTGAGCTTTATTTTACCAGGCAAATTCCTTTCAAATCCTCTTTTTTTAGTTGTGAATACAAACTGAAACCCATTTAAACAATGATAGCAACTGTGAAATTCAGTTATTTCCGGACCCTATGCAGACGACACAATCCGGGTTAAAGTGAGAAAACACAAGGGAAAAAGTCATGCAGGAGCAGGAATAAAGACAGGGGGGTGTGTCCATAGAGTGCTGGTGATCCGCGGAGGTGTGGCCGATGCAAACAATCCGAAGAATAAATCCATAGGCGAATCCAAGAAATGGGCAAAAGTCCATGGCCAGGTGATCCATCCAAAACATAGGATTAAAAACAGGAACCAGGTCAGAACCGGCAAGGGGAAAAGGAACAGATTTAGAAACTTAAAAACATAAACATAACGGAGCCAGGCACAACCAGGTCCCGGGCTCGCACAATTAGGAAACCAGATGCTTTGAGTGAAGTGAGCGCCTGGCTTTTAAAGGTGAACTGAATTCAACAAACTTACTTAAACTTACAGTACTTGATTATCTCAGACTACCTTGAACTCTTCACAGGTTTCAATATTTACCATCACTCACAATCCTTATTCTGCATTCGTTGTTTCTCTCCTCCTTCTTTCCTTTGGCTGCCAGGTTGTGTGGTACAGATCAAACGAGATCGGCTGTGCAGCTGCTTATTGTCCAGAAAGCCCATATAAATATTTTTACGTTTGCCACTACTGTCCCGCGTAAGTAACTATTATGATATCAATTAATGGGCTATTCATTCTTTAGACCGTAAATACAAAGAATAACCTGAAAAAAATAAGTACAGTACAGGTACTGTAAGGCAACTGTTAAAATTTTAGCAAGGTGGTTGAAATGTCAATGTTCACCATGTATACTATACAAACTGTATACTATACATGTACTATCATTTAAAACTGTATGTACACTGCTTGTCCTATTAGAGGCTAATTTCATATCATTTTATTTATATTGTGCATATATCTTATGCAGAGGAAACTACGTGCAATCCTTACTGACTCCCTATAAAGCTGGACCTCCATGTGGTGATTGTCCAAATGATTGTGAAGACGGGCTGTGCAGTGAGTATCATCTAATAATTTAATACAATTTAACCTGTAGAAAACCACATATGCATGAAAATGCATAAAATCAGGAATTTTGACATCCAAATAAAACATTTCTGAACATACTGTAGCACCCAAGGTTTCTTTTTGTTTGCATTCGCTCCCTGTGTCCACATAGCTTGTGTTGATCCAGTTTTCTCCCACCTTAAAGAGAATTGATTGAATAAATGGTGACCAAATTGGCAATGTGTGTGATTTGCCCTCTTTCTGCCCTGTGCTTCCTGGGTAGGCTCCAGGTTACCATGATCCTTGCCAGGAATAAGCAGCTTTCTGATAATGGATAGATGAATAGAACTTTATTCATGTCCTGTATTACTGTATAACTCTGAAATACTTTCCAGATCTTTAAGTTTAATTCTCTGTCAAACCATGTACTTCTCTGACTGTCTTCTCTTCAATTGTTTTTCTGTCTTTCAGCAAACCCATGCAAACAATTTGACAAAGCTGGCAATTGCAAACAATTAACGCAGCTTAAGAATGCATGTGAGAACCCATTGATTTCATCTTGGTGTGCCGCCTCATGTCAATGTGGAAAGAAAATCTACTGAGTCCCACCAAGGAACACTTGTCATCCTTAATACCAAAAAACGATAACCTTACCTGTACTAACACTGTGAAAAAAAGTGCTGTGATATGCATTTCAAATAAAAATTTGCATGTTAAATCCTGAATCAAGTATAGTTTGTGCTACAACTAAAGAAAGATAAAACTGTAGTAGAAGTAGGGAAATTAAATGAACCTATACAGATTTCAAATTGTTCAAAACATACTGTATACAGTATACAGAAATTCTTTTCTATTGGATCCTCTCTTTAAAATCATTGGTCTTCAGACATAAGGGGTTTCAATAACAAGTTTAAGTTATTATTAATTTATTTGGCAGATGCTTCTATTCTGAAGTGATTTGTTCCAATTCACACAGCTGGGTATTTTACTGAAGCAATCTGACTGCAGTACCATGCTCAAGGGTATAACACGTATGCCCCATTTGGGATTTGAACTCATATACTTCCTCTTATAGATTTCCAACTACCAACTGAATCTGCCATGACTGTAACCCATGAATTACAACATCTCATGTTGTATGTATTTCTGTTCTCACCTGTAAAATTATTGGTTCAGCTTCAAAGGGGAAGGTAGAATATAATGAATATCCATTAATGACATAAAATGTATAAAGTACCTACATTATACAGTATGTAATGTAATTTGATTCTGCAATAAGTACAGTATAAAGCCTTTCAGTTTTAGTGACAAGCTAAACTTAAAATAGCCAAAATATTAACAAGAATATGCAAAGGATGCCAAGGATATGTGTTATTAAGTATCTGGGTGAACTGGCCAGTATATGGCCACTTGAAGGCATCCTGTATCCTGGAACACATTTGTGTAAGAGAACTGGTGCATAACCTTGAACAAACAAGTTTTAGCTCAACAATCGCATTTGGTGGAAAAGGTTTACTAGATAGGACACAGGAACAGAAAGTACACAGAGAAGAAATTATTACACCATTGTGTATATACTGTAATTGAGCTCTGATTCCAAACATGCAAATAAGGAATCAAGCATCAAGGAATGGTTCAGACAAGGAACTGTCATTAACTATTCTCACACAAAGCACTATACAGTATGTACAACACGCTTACTGTACATGTGGTCAGTACTGAATGTGTAAGATTGCATCACCATGAGAGTGTTGATAATCCTCAATGCTCAGTTAATGGCATTTTCTAAGTTTCCTTAATTTGCCTCTACTTCAGCATCCATTTTTTAAATTTGCCTGACAAGAAATGTTTCAGTATATGGAAACTTACTGAAAGTTTGCAAATGCTCAGGCAAACAATGGTCACATTAATGGTAAAGTGCAGCCAAGAATACATACCTGTAGTTACATTTCTGTCACATATACTGTATCTTTAACTGTTAAATTTGTCCACTTAAGCCAATAAATGGCTACTTTTGCAGAGCTGAATTGAAGACCAGGACACACTGACCCACTATGACCTAGGTTAGACAGTCCTGTCCTACTGGGTATAGATTCTGGTTCAAACCTGTTGGCTGTTTCAGAGCTTTAACATGGAAAGTAAAAGTACTGAAGACAGAGAATAGAAAACAATTTATTACACAAAGAGTTGCGGGTTTCTGGAACAGGAAAACCAGTTAGATGGATAATACCTAGAATGTGGGCTATTTTTAACAAACAGCTGAATGATATTTTTGATTAACTTAACTGCAATGCTGTTTTTGTATTTCAAAGAATCAGCTTTGATGAGTGCATTTCAAACGACAATGAAAATAAAATGTACACAGTAACATGTAAAACCTCCAATTTACATCACAGAATAGACCAAACTTCCAGATACACTAGGCCATATTCTGTGATTCAGAACAAGGCAACAAAAGGTGAAGCGACCTTATTACATTCTAAACAAGCAGGCTTGTGAATACAGCTCTTAATCCAATAGATATATTGCTCTCAACTTCGAAATGGTTTTGACAACAAATACTTCTTGCTTGTTAACTCTACATACAGATCATCTTGGAACATTTGTGCAGAAATGTCTGCTGCACAACCTATACTTATTTGCCCACACAACGCATTACATTCGACATTACAGTGACTAGTGAGCAAGAAGGGCCACATCGTGTTGTGATTCATGCGAATTCTAGCAAATTAGCAAATAGAAATTGATATAAGTTTTGAAAACAAGTCACTCACATTGAATTTTCTATTAAAGCAACTGTCTTTAAGAGAACATTAAGAGAACTACTGTATATGGTTGGTTTACAATTGTAAGTAAACAAGCAAAATGTGTTCATGTGCTTAAATAGGGTTTTTAGGTTCATTACTTTTTTAAGTTTTATTCAAAAGTTTCAAAGACTGTGTTACAGCACTTGGTACTGTAAATACCTGCAAATGTCAACACCCCACAATCTTACCCCAGCAAGCTACACAATTTACATTAACATTCCCGTACTCTTCATTGACTGTCTAATGTGTCCATCTACAGGGAAGCTGCTGCATGTGTTCTTTTTCAATGGGTATTTTACTATAAATGGAAGAATCATTTGTCAAGCTGTCAGACTCTACAGTATTTAAAGCTGCTGCTTACATTTTAAGTGTTTTATTAGCCATCTGAGGTAAGTAGCTATTACTATCTTACATTACAGGGAAAGATCACAACTTACAGTACGTTATATATATGGTACTGTACATTACTTTGATTGAACACTTTTATATCTGTAGTATATAATTAAACCTCCAATGAGGATAAAGTATCTCTTCCATTCAAAAATATTTTCTTTTTAAAATGTGTTCCATGTAAATGTTATAATTATATAAAATATATATAACTGACAGTAAGAATCTTAGCCTTTTTAGCACTCTTTGCTGCATTTAATCTTTTTAGATTGATGTGGAACAGAAGAAGGTTTCTCAGAAAACAGACCAAATTGTTCTCAGTGTAGAACAATTAAAAAGTAAATATTAATCTGATCATTTTTGAAATTATACACCTTTTTGCTTTTTTATTTGAATCTCTACTTTGCAAAAAATGCTTGTATTATTATTAGATAAAAACATTGTAAAAATAGTGTATTATTACAGTATGTTTTCTATATATTTGTAATTCATTCAATTTTTGTTGCTGTTTTCCAGTAGTCTTCTATATTTTTACTATGTTTTAACCAATTGGATTACAGTAAGTACCACATTCTGTAGTGATTTTACTACAGAAAGCTTACATTTGTGAAAGTGAGAAGAAAACTGCTTTAAACAAAATGCAATGCTAATAAATTTGAATATGAAAATATTTAAGAATACACACACCACACAGATGTAAATTGAAGTTACTCATTTATAATGCTGGTATTATTTGTTCAATTTTTAGTTTTTTGGTGACAATGTCTGTTATCATCATGGCTGTGTGCTTGAATGCTCTATTGCATACTTCCAACACAGAGTCTCTGGTAAGTAGGTCTGGAGTAGTTACAGTAATTTTCAATAAAAATAAATTGAGTGTATTATGCAATGTATATCCACTAGACATGTAAATCATACATACTGGAAGCAAACTGTACATGTATTTCTTTCCATTACAACAATTCTGAAAATATATTATTCTTTTCATGTATTTGTTAAAGTTGTAATAATATTTTTGTCTTTTTTCATACTTCGATCTTCAAATAATGCAATTACAGGCAGGTAAGTGTACCATGATTATTATTGTATACCATTATGATTACATTGATGTACTTACGTTTACAAAAATAATAATGCTCCCATTTTAGTTAAACCATTAATATGTATACTTTTATTCTAATCATAGTATATATACAGTATATGCATTACATACATCACAATGTAAACTTAGCCGGGGCTTATAGGGTAATTGTTGACAGTACTATGATGTATCCAGTATAAGCATGAGGTATAATATATTACAATCATCAATTATAACCCTATCCCTATGGCTAAGTGCAAGAAGAAAAGTGAGCTCTAAGAGACATATCTCAATCACTGAGCAGGGAGGTGAGTGTGAGAGGTTCTTAAATAGGAAAGGTGCATTACCACCGTATGAATGATGTGTCCTTTTCAAGAGTGCGTGGAATGTCTATGTGATTCGGTATGCGCGTGGAAACGTGTGCTGAAGCCGTGGAAGGCATGACAAAATGACCAGAAAATTTGCAATTATTATTATTATTTGCAATTATTGCAATTATCCATAGGAGAACAGTCCAGAAAGAAAAAAAATAGACTTTGACCTCATTCAAATTGGCATCAATG
The DNA here is from genome assembly GCF_055471065.1 of Atractosteus spatula. NCBI lineage: Eukaryota > Metazoa > Chordata > Actinopteri > Semionotiformes > Lepisosteidae > Atractosteus > Atractosteus spatula. The sequence goes on from NC_142707.1 coordinate 34,590,596, forward strand.
CATGGAAAGGTTTGCACACCGATCCAAGGATCTTCCACTGTGTTGAAAGTGAATATTTTCAATCAAAACTTGAATGCTCATACTGAAAACCTTTATGGGTGATAGAAGTTAAATGTCAAACACTGCAAAGAAAACACACAACAGTGAAAGGTTTGCCTACAGTAAGTATTCACCTTCCTGAGTTAATACATAGTAGAAGTACCTTTGAAAACATTTAGAGCTGTGAATCTTTTTGAACGAGTCTCTGACCATAGGAATGGTGTTGACTGGCAGATTCTCTCTTCTGGGTTTGTGCCAGACATTTAGACCTAAAAGCTTTGTCTGGCATAAACCCAACACAGCACATTACACTGCAGTATCACTTAAATGCTTTGCTACTGTTTTAGTTAGTAATGACTTTCTTTCTGTCATCCTGCCATTACAGGCAAGCTTTGTGAGATGACCAAGATATTGCTAACTGTTTTTTTCTCAAAGTGGCATTTCTAACTACAGTAGATTACTCTTTACCAGGCTGCTCAGTTCTGATGGACAGCCTGATATACTGTAGCTAGTTTCTCTCTTGTTAGATACACATTCCATTTATGAATCATCCGCTCAGAAGGATATATGGTACTATTGAAATTTTCTCTTCTCCTGATCTTTATCCCTAAATTCGATAGCTTTGAAAGCTCCTGGATCTTATTGGTTCAATATTTCCATGAAATATTGACTGAGGGACTTTTCAGAGACAGGTATATTTATTCAGAAACTATATAAAACTCTGATATTGCACACAGACATTTGCTATTCATTTGTGAAAGTAATTATGGGCATTGCACTTGATAATTTAGAGTCTGTAGTATACAGTATTACTGAATTTATTGTAATATAAAGCAATATAATACCATGTAATATACCGTATATTATATTCTGAATATATTTAGTAATATATAACCAAGGGGGTTGAATATTTATTAAATAAATGGAGCTTTTGAACAGATGTTCAGGTGGAGGTTAAATTGTAATTTCGTTGCAACCGCACATCTCTTGTAGGAGCCCTACCTCCACCCCAACATCACCACTGCATCAATTTTCCCTGGCTCATACCTCATACTGTAAGTGAGGGGGATGTGATCTCTAACAAGCGCTGTCATTTCTTCAGTCAGGCGAGCATAGTAATGCCAAAGTACTAAGCACACTGTATCTTTATAATTGTCAGTTTGTTTTCTAATGTTTAGAATTTGACTGAACAACTGAAACATATTTTAGTTTTGGATTTTCCTTAGACGTTTTTTTGCTGTCATTAAAACTCTTTTGCCTAGAAAGGTGTGAGCATTAAAGTTTTGATTAACGTGAAACATTAAAATGTAGACTAGAAAAGTTATCTTGTAACTGACTGGGCAGCACACAAGCTACTGAACTGCTGTACAGGACTCATGTTGATGAATGACTGACCAAAGCCAAAATGTCGAAGAGCAACAAATGCATTCCATTCCAGTTTCATACATATGTTCTTAACTGCTTAGAAAAAGTCTTTGTAAAAAGTTCCTTATCAGAGTTTGATAGACATACAGTAAACGACTGTCACTAGAACATTCTATTGGGTCTTTTAAAGTTTAAAGAGGTGTCTTGGTACCAGACATCTAAGCATCCAAAAGCAATCAAATTAAGTAGGGCTGAGAATTCCCCAGTCTTGGCCATGTCTATTATAGCTTCAGAACTGTAGAAACATACAGTAAATGAAAGTTTTGGAGAGCTTTATTAACTGGCTTAGGGTTACAGAGCACAATGTTTTGTCCTTGATCACCTCAGTATAAATCTGATGCTCCTTTTTTATAATCTTAGTGCAATTAAACTGCTAGGACATTGACATTTTAGTAGTGAAGAAAACCTGTAATTTGTCAAAGGCATTCTGCTCTAAAGCCCATGAGGGTGGTAAGTGAATTTTTCCGTTCTGAACACCTGAATGTCACCACTCCTCAATGTCATCTCATGGATTGGAACGGAAAATTCCACTGCTTTGAACTGAATGTCAACCAATAATAATTCTAAATAATTATTGTATGACAATTGTGCTACCACGTGGTTAGTACAAGAGAATGTACTATTTCATAATTACAAAATAATTTCCTATCTCATTATTATGAGATAACGTACCCGTTATTACAAAATATCACTTTTTTATAGCAGCAACAAACTTCCATATGACACAAATGAATGCAGAGGAAATGAACAGTAATGTGCTTGGTGAAAAAGTATCCAGTGCAGGATTAGAAACCAAATTATGGTCTAGTACTTTAACAAGGCCATACATCATGTGTGTCTAAGCTTTACAGCACTTACTTTAGAAGCTGTAGATAAAAAAATCATTGGATATGTAAAGTGATAATAAGGTCAACTTAATACTATAAAGCATCACCATCACTTTATAGAAGTGTGAAAACATGTGAACACAAGATCCTTTAAAACATTAAACTCCTAACTGCAAATGATGTGTTTCCAGATATCTCAACTCATAACAAAAATGTTCAGGAGTTTATTGTTAATAAACACAATACACTGAGAAGAAATGTGTCTCCACCTGCCTGCAACATGTTAAAAATGGTAAGCTGCATTTTCCCAGACAGAAACATTTCTATTTTATTTTTACATCTGTAATGTACACCTTAGATAAGCAGTACATATTATTTAACTTATACCTGACTAAGGAAAATATGTGGCAAAGAAATGTGTTAATGTATTTTTAATGTACTGTATTTTAGGCATAATGATCATAGCTTTCAGGTTTTGTACTTCATTATTTTATTTTAATGTTAGAACTACAAAATAGCTTTGTTTATTGTTTTATTCCTGATCTGGAATTTCCAGACTTTAAGTGACTCTGTTAAGTCAGGGAGAATGAGGACCTGAGTGTGTATTTGACTGACACCGACCTGTCAGTGCTCTGCAATGCTTTAAAGGAGGGTTAGCACCCAGTCGGAAGCAGAGATTCAAATTTAAAATCTTGGACAAGCAGGCAAACTTATCGTCTTGGTACTCAGCTCTGTTTATTGTAAAGGGAACTCAGAAGACAGCAGAATACTACACACTAAGTATGTACTGTATATGTACATACACCTGCAAGGAAGGAGTAAAATATGATGGCATGTCCAGAATGAACAAACACAAAGAATGACTGTTTTTCGTGCAATAGATATTGTATGGGTATCTCTTTATATTTAATTCTGGAAGCTTTTTTAATACAGCACTTCTGACCAAGAGAAAAATGTGTGATGTATTACAATGAGCATTTTATAGAACCAAAGTAAGAAGACTTACTGTTACATTTTCAACATAGTTTTCATGAGATAAGTTCCCTTCTTAGTGTGACTTCAGTGACTAGTGTGATCCATCTAATAATTTTAATACGTACTGTATATGTAAGTAAGACCCAAAACACAGGGGATTAGTAGACATTTCTAGCTGCATGCATGTTAATGTATTTTTCTTATCTTAGGAGTGGAATCAAGAAGCTGCTGAGAATGCTGAAAGATGGGCTCAGTTATGCACTGAAAACCATTCTTCCATTGGCCAAAGACAAATATACTGTGCGTATTGCATAGGATTTTCACATGGACTTATATAGATCAAGAAATGTTATTATCACTTATTGTACGTTTGCTACTGAGAGTGATTTTGCACTCTCACAACACCTGTGTCTATTATTATATTATAAATAATCTGAACTTAGGTTGGTGTAACATTACTGTTTGTCACAGATTCAGTAGAAAATAGTGTTATCTAAAATGTTTGACAGATTATTAATTAGAGCTAGCCCTTCCAAAACACACAGTGATCCAAACCTTCATCAGATTGGAAAGATGCAAGCCAAATAGAATCCAGAAAGTTGCTTGTTAGTTGTTTCCTGCACACAGACATGTTTGAAAACAACATCCCATTTGTTTTTTTTATAAATTAATGCTTAAAAAACCTTTTGTTTTTTGATAGTCAAATACAAGGTGGTGGTGACATTTGCATTCTTAATGTTCATTTTATTTCTTTTTACTAATTGATTTATTAAGCAAACACAGAGAGCCCATGTGGTGAGAACACGGTTGTTTCCCTAAATCCTATATCTTGGGAGAAAGTCATTCAGATGTGGAATGATGAAGTCCACAATTTCGAGTATGGAGTCGGGAGCAAAGATGATAGCTTCACTGGACATTACACCCAGGTAGGAAAGATAGACAGCTAGGATCACACATTCTCCCTTCTCTTAATGACACACTACTGTTCTTTTAAATTTTCTCCATTCATTGGAAGTTTCATTTCACACCTCTCTACACCCATTCTTACTTCACACCTCTTGATTGGCCTGTCTTTCTGTCCCCTGCTCCCGCCTCTCACTCCTCCTCCATCCCAGCCTTTGTTCTCCCGCTACATTACCTTTGCCTACTGCCTTATCTCTTTCACACCTGAAGAAGGCTCCACGGCCGAAACGTTGTGTTCTCTTTCTTCTTTTTTTTTCAGCATGGAATAAACCTATTACTTGTTCCTTTGCAGCCTACGCATGCTGATGCAGTTACCCACCTGAACTAAGATAGACTTTTGTTTGCTTTAATGCCCATTAACACAAACTACAATACAAATACTTAAACCTTTGTCTTCCACTGATGTGGTGCTCTGTCATTGACATACCTCATACAATGGTAGTGCACTCAGCAATACTAAGCAGCATCTCAGAAAGATACTCTGCCCAGTGGCATAGTTCCCTGCTAATAATCCCACTCGGTGGCACAGCCACCCTGTTTGCATCTACACTGATAGCTGTAATTGTCTCCCACTCCAGTCTGTTCCCAATCCCCATCTTCCTGCTGTAGTCACCTCCTGTCTCCATCATCCTTTGGCATTCTCCGCATGTCTCTGTGCGCTCAACTGCTTCAGCTATCTCAGCTTCTGCCTCTGACTCTTTCCAAGCCTTCAGTGGGTTACTACTCTTGGATTCTCCTGAAAGACACACAAAGGAAGAAACCCAATGACAATTATCTAAAGCATATACAGTACAACAAACACGCTATTGTACAATACAAAGGGAGACCAGACTCGGAGCAAAATCGTTCAATTTTAGAAATGACCAGAAGCCGAGTAACATTCAGTTTCTGACTTGGTACAGCAGCTCTGCAGTACTTCTGACAGACCAGCTACATTTTAACATGAATGGAAAAAATATTTGGTGAGTCACAGCTTTGTCTTAAAATCCAAATTAGGAGAATAGTGATGTTAAAGACTTCAATTGCAAAACAGAAGCCTGCTGTTCTATTGTACTCTCTACTTTGTGATAATGCTGACTGCTTGTCATATTTTGATCAAGCAATTGATTGAGCTGTTGGTTGGTTGATTGATTAGTTCATTCGTTGCTGATATTCCAGATTCTGCATGATTCTGTAATCACTCATCCACTTTGAATTTTTTCTTTTTTCATGGGTATTCAGACTTCGACTATCTATTGAGTTTGACTGACTCCTTACCACCACTCCTCTCCTGATGAATTCCATGGTTGCACCAGCCATACTGTATGTTTCAGTTGGTGGTGTACATACGGTATGCAGTATTTAGCAGATAATATGGAAATTACATTTTATCTGCATGGTAAAGGACCATCTAATAAGTCTGCACTTTCTTGTACAGTACATAAGCAGGTAAACTGTTTCTGTAAACTTCAGAATTGGTTCTGTTGCCATCGTTAATTACATAATGACAAGTAAGCCACTTCCAGAGATAACCATGTACAGTATGTCCAGCCCATGACACTACCTGCACCATGCTTTAAAATGTGTCTCTTTGAGGAGGACAGTTTTGTTACAAGACTTTATATTTTATAGACAGATGAGACCAAGATAAAGCTTAAAGATTAAAAAGATAAATCTGTGCTGGTCACATGTGCCAACACAGGCTTTCCACACTGTTCATATACAGTATACAGTATATAGAAAATAATATGGAAAACTTGCATTTAGATTTTTCCCTCTTCCTATTAGATTGTTTGGTACAGGTCCAACAAGATCGGCTGTGCAGTTGCTCATTGTCCTGAAGCCAAATATACATATTTTTATGTTTGCCATTACTGCCCTCCGTAAGTACTCTATTGTTTCAGCCTTATTCCTGGGTTAAACAAAATATCAAGTGTTTACTTATATCACAAACACCCAAATCAACTCCTTTTCTATTAAAAATATTGGATGTATTTCTATTGTATGTTCATTAATCCGAGAAAAGATATGTCATATTAAAATAACAAAATATAATTAATGTCAACGAACCATTAATATTTTAATTTACATTGACAAACTAAAATTATACATACTGTATAGTTCTTGAGTGTATAATACAGTATACAGTATTGAATGGTGGATCATGAGAAAGACAATTATTGCTAACAAGGACAAAGGTGTTTAGGATCCAGATTTTGAATTAAAAATGGGTATCGTGTAAAATGGCCAAAAACTGACCTATTCATATAGAAAACATTATACAGTATTGATAAGTTATTTATTATGCAAATGTGTATCAGGAGATAAGAAGATCACAAAATCAGAATGAAAATCTGGAGACACTTGGGGGTGGTTTATATGTACAAATAGAATATTCTGTCTACTTGTTAGAATATTCTATCTCCTTGTATGATCCTTCAAACAGCACCCAGGTTTGTTGGTGTAAGTGCTGTCAGTAGGCCAGTGGGTGGCCCTGCTCCTTCCAGACCTTCCAAACCAATGCCACAGTCCTGTGACAGGGGGGCACTGTCCTTTCATTGTCCTGTCTCCGTGGTCATGGAAAATTCCATGACACCTCTCGTAAGCATTGGAGAGTTAATGTCTGTGTCTTGGCCAAAGAGCACTATCAGGGTTTTCCTCTATTGAAAGTCACCCAGCATTATATACCTCAGTAGGTGTATTACGATAAAAGGCGTAATACATAAATACAATGAATTCTAATATATCTAGTCACATAACATCACTTTCGTTAACCACTTAACCAATACAGGGTTGTGGGGGTGCCAGAGCCTATCCTGGGAAGCACTGGGCACAAGTCAGAATACACCTTGTACAGGATTTCAGTCCATTACAGGGCACACACAACACTCATGCCAGGCACAAAGTTACAGCAGCCAACTAACCTACCAGCATGTCTTTGGACTACAAGAGGAAACCAGAGTACCTGCAGGAAACCCATATGAACTTGGGGAGAACATACACACTCCACACAGAAAGCACCCCAGGAATTGAACACAGAGCCCCAGCGCTGTAAGGCACCAATGCTAACAATGATGCCACCCTATCATCCTATCTGGTTGTTATTAATTATAACTATAGTTGATATCTATTGTGTGTGCAGGTTCCTGAAATCGCACTCCTTTGTTTGCACTTGTACAGTACATCCTTTCAGTCTACCCAAGAAACACTTTAGCTTCTTGTTACATTTGCACAGTAAATGTCAGACATTGAAAATGATCGTCTTCTTTTTTGGTTTTATCCACCTGGCTCTTTTAAAAAGGATGGGACAGTTTATGCAAAAGATAAATCTGGGACATCATTTTCCAAGTGTTCCCCTGCACCACACTTGCAGAGATTCATATGCCGTACGTCTGTGAAGTCAGCTGCCAGTTCAAGCTGCCACCTGTAGTAACCAGTTCATTATTGAAGTAAGAGGTATGCTGGCAGCTGGCAAGTTGTACAGTGATACCTAAACGCACAAGGCTAAACCCACACAGAGGACTGGTAGACATTCCAGCTATGTACAATAACAGACAAACACATTAGAAATGGAACTGCAATGGGTGGGCATCATGTCCATGGTGTGTCCTGCCTTATGCCTTGCTTGCCAGATTAAGTTCTGGCTCCCCAACCCCCCCGCAACCCTGTACTGCATAAAGGGTTTAGAAAATGAATGGACTGAAATAGAAATCCTTCAAAAAATCTGCAGTATTAAACTTTTAGTTTCATTAATTGATATGACTGTAAAAGTCAAATTACAGTCATAATTTGTCAGTCATAAAAAAAAATTAATTCTTCCTTGTGGAAAAACAGCAGAATCTCAATGTATAATTCAGATTACACAGTACGTGTGCATGTTAATGTTGAAAAAAAAAGACGCAGAAGATGCATCTTAAAGCATTTGTAAATACTTTAATTTATATGACAATTCTATTACATTCATATTAGAATATAGTGCAACAACCCCTATTTGTTTTTCCTTAAAGGCACCTGTGAAAATTTAAAAGCCATATATTGAGAACACAAAAGGGAAAATATGTATAAATATGTCTGCAGTTTATGTAGACAGAGAACATTAAAACATATATAAAAAGAGTTTTGACTTTTCACACAGCGGGAACTATCAAGACTCTTTGTTTGCTCCCTACAAATCTGGTCCACCATGCAAAGACTGCCCCCATTCCTGTGAAGAGAAGTTATGCAGTAAGTTAAAACCATCTTTTTTATTGTTCTTCTTTGATCGTTTTAAGTTACAAAAAAGCTTAATTTATCATAAAATGCAACTGTTATTATACAGAAGATCTTCAGCACAACATTAATAATAGTGACCCTTAAGAAAAGAAAAAAAAGGCTTTAAATTCAATACCTTAAACATGTTTTTTTTTCTCTTGTCTTGAAGCAAATGCTTGTCCTTACGTTGATAAATACAGAAACTGTGCGTCATTGAAAGAAGAAGTGGGCTGTTCCAATGAAGAGATTTTTCAAGGGTGTCCTGCATCATGCAAATGCTCAAATCAAATTATGTAGAACCATCATCTACAATACCTTAAATACATTGTGTGTATTTAGTCTTTTCATAAATAGTTTACCAGCTATGATTTTGTGATGCATTTCTCTCTACATTGGCTTCATGATTTGTTCAGATACAAGAATTTTAGTTCTTTCCCAACTTCAGCAATTTGTGGTCAGTCTTGAAACAAAGACTTGAACACACACAAAAAACCTTGATGTGTCTATGCATTACTATTAATGGCTTAAAAGATGTATATTTTGACCACAAACCATTCAAGAGATTGTGAAGATAATTTCTTATGTGTGCAAAGGAACAGTAGTTCCACTGTTGGAACAGTTCCTACTGTTCCACTGAACAGTAGTTCAGCAGCTACCCACCTGAACTACTATTTCTTATGTGTGTTTTCTTTCTGTATGTCTGTGGCTAAACAGAATGTTCTTTTTGTTCTGACAAACTAATCACCTGAGGACAAGTGTGATTTCCACTAGATGCGCTGGAATATCTCTTTCACTTACATGCATAATAATATTATTTGCACAACATAAATATCTACTGTACCTGTATTGCTTTTCAGTTTACTTTTCTCCACAAGATGGAGCTCATGATTACGTACCACATATGGCAAACAGTTTGTTCACTTTTCGCAAATTGCAAAAAAATACAGTCACTTAAAAAAGCTCATCGTTATGTTTCATTAAAATGCTTTTACATTTTTTCTCATTAACTGACAACCACTGGTTGATTGAACATCATTTAGGGAGAGTGTTGCAATATACCTACTTTTGCCTTTTGATAATGTAGTTGTTGTTTAACTTAGATATTAAAAAAGGAGGTTGTTTTTTTACATGTCATGTGTTAACATGTCATGTGTTATTGTTGATTAGGTAAGTATTCACCTCCCTGAGCCACTACTAGGTGAAAGTTGCTGGTTATTTGCCACTACTAAGCCACTGTCACATTAAGGACTCTCAATTTGTAAAACAATTATACCTACAAGTAAGTCTGAAACAAGCCACCCAGTCATGATGTCAAATGGCCTGCTGGATGAGATCCTCAGAACAATAAGACACTGTCTGGTTAATGAGCTCATTTACATTAGATGTGTCGAAGAAGAGGTGCCTGTCTTGCCTCTCTTGCCTATCTGGTAACTTCAGTAACATTTTAAAAGGATCTCGCTAGAATACAATGGTCATTTTCTAAATTACCGTTTAAAGGAATTTAAGGCTGCACGTACAACATTAACATGTGTCAAATATTTCTTCAGTTTGCTTGAAGGAGAATAGCAAGTGGGGTTTTCTGCATGAGTGTTGTGTAAGATACCTAGGGGCACCAGCACTGTTAACAGAAGATAAAACGTATTATGGAAAATAAACTCTCTTATCAGTTCCAACAATTTACAGTACTGCGCCAGTTATGAAAAACATTTTCAGAGTGAGGTGTAAGACAAGACCACTAATTATGAGCCCGCCCAGAAAGTCATGCTCGCTCTAAAATAATAAGCTTTTGAAAAAATCAATATAGTGTTAAAAATTACACTTAACCCTGCATTGTAATCCTAAATTTGATTGACAGGCTTAAAGAATGTACAGGATGTAAGCAATAAGAATACCTCCCTGGATGTAATAAATAAAAAGTGAGGTAATTTTGTACAGAATAACACATTGGGGCCTATTTTAATTTTTCCGGATAAGATGTTTATTTAGCTTCTTTAGTGTTTCATTAAAATAGTAAATAATATGTACTGTATACAGGCAAGAACAGATGCTTAAAGTTATATCCATTTCAAAGCTAAAATTACAATATATGTTATTATAGCTTCTGTAAATAGCTGAAGAGCAAAGGAAGAAACTTTAGCAGTAAATCTTTGTGCAGGACTAGAATTTACCGTTCAAGAAAGTTTATTCAATTATTATTTTTGTTTCTCTTACTTTGGAAATAAACCCAGGAACTGGTCAACTCCTCTGGTAGGGCTCTGATAACACGGACAGCCTAGCATTCCACCACCTAAACCAGCCCATCATAAATTGGGTCCATCCTAACACGACCAGTGATACAATGCCAGATAGACGCCTCTCAGTCTGCAGTTCCAGGAGGAATACACATCTGGATGGTCACTAGTCATAAATCCACAGACAGGGCCATTGTTACCAATGAGAACCATGCCACAAACTTTCACACTACACCTGATGACATTACCACAAATCACCACCGGCAGTGCCGATGTGACCTAAAATTTGTTGGACCACTTTTTGCATCATTCTCTTAGGTCCAGGTAATTTGACAACAACTTAATCTCATGCAGGCACCACTGTCCACCTCAGTCATCTGCACCACAAAAGAGCTGAGCCTAAAGAAACTGTTGCCAATCACAATTCTGCTCATAAAGTCCTAACAAAGTAAGCTAAACCACAGATAAGCTCTGAGTCCCAGCTGTCATTTTGCAAAATAATACAAAGGATATTTGTCAGCATGGGAGCTGCACAGGAACACAGTGGTTAATATTGCTGCACTGCAGTGCTTTGGCCCTGAGTTTAATCGTGGACCTGGAGTACTATCTGTATTATATGTTCTCTCTGTGTTCGCATTGGTTTCTTCCTGCAGTGTAAAGACATACTGGTAGGTTAATTGTCCCTGTTATGAGTGTGTGCTTGTTTGAGTCTGCCTGTCCATTGATGGATTGGCATTCCATCCAAGGTGTATCCTATTTAGTGACTGCAGCTTGCCAGGATAGACTCTGGCTATCCTGCGACCCTGAATTGGATGAAAATGTTAGAAAATGGATGGTGGATAGATTTGTCAACATAAATGATAATTAATGTAATGATGTGCCCCCAGAAATCCTACCCCAGTGATGAACTGACAGGACTCTCCCCTTTACCCCCATGCACACTCATTTTCTCCATCCTCCTATAAAAAGCAGAAGGCCAACCTTTTTCTCTCTACCATTCTCAGTGCACCTGCTAGTTATTAGGGGCAATAAACTTCTGTGAGCCTGCAACTCTACACTTGCTGACATGCTTGCAGGATAAAAAGGGAAGTGTGTGTCAAGTAGGATCCTTATCACCTTTGACCTGTAAAACACAGCATGGAAGGTGGGGAAAAGATGGACGAACCCCACTCTGGCAGGTCTGTGGCAGGATAATAGATTATAGAGCAAGACTGCTCACAAGGAAGAATGCCTGTATGAGACAGGTTCATGGCAATGAACACACAATACAATGTGAACTGGGCTGAGACTGAGGCCCACTCAGCAGCACAGTCAGAAAGGACTGAAACAGCCAATTCCGTTCAAGACTTTCAGCCAGCCTGAGTAAGGAAACCCATGAAGTAGAAATAGGACGGCTGTTTAAGTCTTTAGACACAGAGAATTCAACTGATTCGCTGATCTTTTCACATCCAAACATTGCTGTGAGTGGGAGGGAGCACAGCACAGCACAGCTCACACAACAAAGTTCCCACCAGGGCCTACTGAGTCTACCGAGAGTTGGGGCCGAAGTCGAAGACCTCAAGTGATGGGCACAAGAGGATGATGCTGCTCACATCCAGGCATTACACCAGGAAGGACAGTGGGAACACTTTAAAGCCATATTCAAGCTGCCCACTAATCTTAATGGATGGTAGGAGAAGGCCATATACTGTAGCTTGCAATGACTGTCGAAAGAAGCACAAGGGGTGCTTCCAGATCTCTCCACCTCTCTGTGAAGTGTATATTACTCTGCAGTGTTAGCAGCCTTTTATCACAGTTGTGGGGGTGTGGAATGTAGGAGAAGCTTAATCTGTTCTTTAGCATCCAGGGAAGAAACTCTGGGATTGCAGCAGACCTGCACTACCTTGTGAGCACAGCTTACCCCTAGTTTCTTAAGGAGTCCCACAGAGAGCTGACCACCCATCATTTCAATTATAGTATAACCCCTGATCGTCTGAAACATCAGGTTCACTTAGTTGATTTAGGCTTGGAAGCAGCACTCCAGAAGGAGGAAGTGGACATGGAACAAACTTATGGAGTGATGATCCTCTCTGGGCACCAGAAAGTAACTGGGGGTTGAGGGATAACAGTGGGATAACAGTGACCCCTCAGATACAGTATTCCCCAGAAAAAGACAGACTGACTATACAGTGTATAACATCCAAACAGTTCCTAAGTCGCTGACTGTGGAGCCTGTGGGTTGTGGATGGCTGGGCACACTGTGAGAAACTAGAATCTGTCTGACAGTTGTGAGTTTACAGATCACTTTTCTCAAGTCTACATTCCCATAGAAAGAAAGTCAGGAAGCAGACTTGGAGCTCCAGGGGGCCTGACGGTAGGTGTTGGCTGGGAAGCACCCTATTTGAGATGAAAAGTCCAGTTCTCTCTTTATGCACACCGGCCCAGGTCTGCTACTCATCCAAGAGTGCTGAAGATACCCTGGATTAATCCCACCTCTGGAGAAGTGCTGTGGCAGGTGGTGGTTCTTTGACCTTTAAAATCTAATAATCTCTTAAATCATCATGGGCCCCCTGGATTGGAACATTTCAAAATTACCAGGACTCTCTGCTGGCTCCTCCAGGCTTTCTACTGGGGGTGTAGTAGACATGTGACAGAATATTGAAGGCTACCACCTCTGAAGTAACACCTGTACAGAAGCAACACATTATAGCATCTGACCTCTTCTCTCATTCTTCCCAACTGGACAGCCTGTTGGCACATCTCTTAGCAGATAGGAAGCTTCAGCACAAGTCCATCTGATTCTCTCACTGCTGAAATGTTAAACCTCATTAGTTAACATCTCCCAGCCAAGTGCGTTAAATCAGTACTCTTTTGTTAAATGAGAATGAAACTATGACTGAGAAGAAGTATGCATGTGTTAATTCAGTAATTGACTTTTTACCTGCTCACTTTCAGTGCTTATATTTTGAGACTGGTCTTAAAAGGGTGACTAAAACTGGCTCAAGAATTATACTAATTAGTTAACTCTTGTAATCACTGAAAAATTAAGAAGTCATTGTGTATTTCATTACATATTATTTGTATTTACTCTTGTATTGCCTTAATTGCATTAAAATGTATTAATTGTATTATTAAATCTGTCATGGATTCTGCAATCCATTTTTATGTTGCTAATTGTTCTGATTAACTAAGTATGTATGTATGTGGAACATCAGGATGACTCAGAACAGCCAAAACAAGACCAACCAATGATAGTAAATTGCTTTTACTTTACAATAAAATGTGCACACCAATATTCCTCTTGGTGAAAGAGGACAGAAACTGAACAAACATGTTCAGTTCTTGCACGATGCGTGAACTGATTTGTTATACTATTTATGAAAAAAAGATCCTCCAAGAAAAAGAAAAAGTATTGAAAAAGAAATCTCATTTTCTTCTGCATGCAATATCTTCAAACCTTGTGGATGGGGAGATTATTTTTTTAAATGTGATAATGGCACCAAACACAGCCAAAAAAAAAAACTCAGAATAGCATATATACAGCATTTAAATGTCTATACTTTAATCTCCAGGTTCCCAGCCTTAATCCTGAATTTAAAAGCAAAATATAGAAGAGAGAACCCCCTCTCTTCTGGTTTATGTTCAAGCTGAGCTCTTAATCACTGGCTAAACAATCAAGCAGATCAGTTGGCAGCGCTGACTAACAGTTTGATTGGTAGAAAAGCACAAGGGTCTTCCAGGACCAAGGTTGAGAGCCTTTGTTTTACCACAGTCTGCTGTGGACAGAGCACATCCACTGATTTTCACACAGTTTGTTGGCCAGTGGTTGGAATTCCATTGATGGGCTCCTGGGTTCCCTGAGGGACTTGGACCACTCTTTTAGGACAGGTATCACAGGCGCACTTGGCTGCAGTGCCAGTATTATGCATATTAAACAGGTTCACCCCTTGCTCTTTCCTGGATGTACTAGTGGTATCTGCCTTCTGTTCCATAACCACCACCACCCCCCCCCCACCCCCCATGTCTTCATTAAGGCCTGTTTTTTTAGTCTAGGCATTCCTGTGTGATAGACCATCCTGGTGCCATGTCTGTGCTGTTCTTTATTTTGTTAAGCAGCTGGTCTTTTGTTTCCAGAAATTATTTGCTCTGTTATGCAGGGCTGACAAGACATTTAAGAAAATAATATAGGCACCTGGAGTCTTCAGGTGTGCTCTGAGAACTTCAGCTGCCATCTTTATTGCTTTTGTTTCTTCTTTGTAGTAAAAAAGGACAAACTTACTTGGCTTTAGCCAAGGCACCGGGGTACTTTCATGTCACTTTGAAGTGGCCATCTACAACATGACACATCGCTCCCGGCTTTGTCTGCCTGTCCAAAAAAGACTGCACTAGCACAAAATATTGTCTGTGAGATGACAGAATCTATATTGAAGGGATCAAAACAGATAACAAAATAACACTAATGCTGTGCAAGACAATGTGTAGACACATTGTCACACAATGTGAAGACACACTTAATATTCAGATGGCATAAGCTGACAATAAATTGCCTGCAAACATGATGTCTACATCATTACTTTATTTTTATGTAACTTGCCTCTGTCTTGTGTGTTTACAACAGACACACAATTGTATTAATGAAACTCTTGTAAGAACAGCATATTAGTTAATTTGTTAATTAGTTAGATGTCAGCATCTGTCCCATTTTGTTTTCCCTTTTCTTTGATGCAATTTTGAATGCATTTAAACTGATGGTTCGTTCTAGAGAACAAATCCAGTAATTTACTCTGACATCTATGTAGTAGATAAGGAAGCTTTCTTAGCTTATTCTATCTGTGAAATGGTAAAAAAGGAACAGATATACAAAGTATAAAAATGTTTAACTTTATGAAATAACTAAAACATCCTCAGGCCTTTTGTGAAATAATTTCAAGTGTAGTTGTATCTCGACGTACAGGCTTGAAGAACTGAAACGTTAAAGTAATGAGGGAGAAACTTTCTTCTAATCTGAAGGCAGTGGGTATGCAAGCTTCCACATATTGTCTTTTGAAGCATCCTGAGTTGCGACCTGTGGGAGAGGCAATGCAGTCTTTTCACTGCCTCATACACAGGGTTTGCAAAGCAAAACACTCTGCCTTGCTCCCTCATCTAGTAACATGGTGTGGAGTTCATTCAGGGATACGTGACAAATTGTTTTGCTCTTTAGAAAATTACCATAAATAGAAAGTGGAATAAGTGAAAAACTGAAACATATCTCGCATTTAGTGATTTATTAATGACAGCAACTAAAATTTTGCCACGGGTCCATTACTATCACTATCACCTTCTGGGATGAATCCTCAATATACCTATTGGAGGTGCAGTACAAAGAGACAAAAGTGCATTAAAATAAATGTATGTTAATAGATTATTTACATGTGCTTTTGTACCTAAGTGCTAAGCATAGGAAGCATTATTCACCTTGTTTGGAAAAAAGTATGAAAGTTTTTTTTTCAGTAACTGTACAAAAGCATTTTCACTCATTTTGCAGTTTTACCAGTTATTTGCTGTTGCCTCCAATGGCTCCAACATGTCATCACAGTGTTTGTTCCATACAGGACATTAGGAATACCAAGATACAGTACCATGTCAAATCTAACTAAGCAATAATACCTGTAATACACAACAGTATATTTCCTTGATCTAGATCAGTAAAGAATGGAGAATGCATGTTAAAACCTTAACAAACTATGGTACAAGCATGGCAAAAGTGCTGTGCAAACTTAATGTACAAAAGCTGTGGTAAATTCCCCAAGATAAACGTGTCATGTGACACCAGCCTTTGGCATAACCTACAGTCAAATCATTTTCCCACCACATACTGTAGATCTGCAAGCAATTACTCTGTGCTGTACTGATCAAAAGCAAAAATGCATATGTTTCACTTAAAAAAGAATGTCATGTATAGGTCAGATTTCCTAGTGATTAGGCATATAAGTTTTTTTTGTTGTTGTTTTTCATATCCCAAACCTTGATTCCCATATAAGGGTGCAGTGCTCAGACTACGCTTTTTAACACAGAATTGACTTCTACGTGTTCGCACACTGTTGTATCTCCCCATTTTAATAAATGTATTCAACTATGATAAAGTTAAAGATAATTTAATACATTTACAATATTTCTGTTAAATATGCCAACATGAAATGCTTTATATACCCACAAATACAGAGGATATTTGTAGGTAAATAAAGCATTGCATCACACAGATTGGTAACTGTATTTATGTGCTTTGTACATTTTTCCTTTAAAATGTCCTTGCTCTCTACTGCAGTAGACATTGACAAGAACGTTCTTTATGTAAGCAAAGTTTGTACATCACAAAATGGAGTATATAACGAAAGTTCGGGAGGGATGACAACAACCAAGCTCAATCGTACTCGGCTGTCGGTAATTAGCAATCGCTCCCGTCATCCTTCCTCCACCAAACACTATAAATACCAACGAGATTTCCTACTCTCCCTCACGTATGACTTTTGCATCCCACTTCCACCCCAACTCCACCTCTGCAGCTACCCCTTGGTTACCCTGCATGGGGGTCCTGGCCTCCTTGTCCTATGGCCAGGAGGTCGGCCCTCTGCCAAGCGGGTTAAGCCAAAATCCGCTCCATAATAGTTCATCACGCTTTGATCTTGGGTGTTGTTGTTCCTAGTGAAATCTGTTTTTTTGTCAGAATAATTATGAGTGGGCATGCTCTAGGATTTATGTTTTAAAGTGAGAGCCAATAATACTTTGGTAGCTAATATCTTTTGTTGCTCTGTCCATTTTCAATTTTATTTAGATTGTTTCCACTGGATGGATGAAACTGTGCATTATGCAAAGATGAACAGAAATGTCAATGCGTTTGTGCTCTGCTGAACTTAATAGAAATAAAATATTCTTTTCTAGATTTAGTGGCAAATTGATGCCACTTTTTATTTTTAAGTTTTTTTTCAGTTCACCATAATGGCCCTCTCTAGCTGCTTCAGTGATGTTTAACTTTTCTACCTTATCTCCTAAGAAGACTGGCAGTCCAAATTGTTTGTTATACTGTATGCCATCTCTTCCTTTTGACAAGTGCTTTGGAATCAGAGAGAAAATATCTGTATAACTAAAGATTATTTTTAGCAGTAAATTTAGAATTGTGTACACCCCTTTTCATTAAATACTTTAAGTCTTTTAGGACCTCCTTTAAATCCTGGATGATGTGACAGCAGCCAAAGTGTGCCAGTACGCTTACCACACAAAAGCTATCTCCACCAGTGGGGAGCAGAATGAAGTCAATTCATAGATGAGGATTATTAGAAGGCCATGATTGCTAAAGGCCAAGAGGATGTTTTGTTCCGGGGTTAACACCCCTACTCTTTTTGAAAAACACTGTGGATTTTTTAATGACCACGGAGAGTCAGAACCTCAGTTTTACATCTATACTACATATAAGATACAATCTTAAGAAATATATATACTATTATACTAATACTAGAGTACTATACTAGAGTATACTATTTGCATACTGTAGGCTACAATATTTATGGTAGGCTGTGAATGTTCAATTTATCAAAAGAATTAGGAGGACAATTAAATTTATAGCATGTACTTAATCCGTGAATATGGTCAGTAATATGCTTTGAACAACTTTCAGAAACGTGGTTCTGCATGCTATTAGGAAGAACATCAGAGCACAGATACTCCCTTTTCTGTCATCTGGTTAGAATTACTAGATTTTCTATACATTCTTCGAATACCTGATTTTAACTTAAGATGCACTGCAAATCAGCTCAAGAAGTATATCTTTTAAAGCAAAGAAGGCCAGGCTTGTTTAAGGTCACCTGTTGTTTTCTAGGAATTATTGTTTGTTGAAAGATAATATTTAACTAAAATGAATTCAATTAATACATGTTTCAGGCTATTTCTATTTTGAAAAATAAAGTGAGCAGAACTTTTTCATAAGTGTTTTTGGTCCAAAGGTAAGCATAACATCTTCATATCTTGATACCAAAGTTACTTTGATGATATAGTCTTCTCTTTGTCCGCCTTTTAAGTTTGAGGAGGTTTTGCTCATTTTTGCTTGAAAAACGGACTCATAACTCTGTTATGCACTTCACAAATTGACTGGTTTACAGGAGTGTGTTCAGATTGGTTACAGAACCTGATAAAGATACATTTTAGACACATTCCAAAAGGCATGGGGGCAGTAGGTCATTTCAAAGTACGCACAACAAAAAGCATGCATGTTTAAAAGTCCTGGGAACATCACACCACATCAGTCATTTTGTTTGTTTCCAATACTATAATGCTACCTATAATACTATAATGGTACCTAACATTAAATTATACACACCAATCTGACAACCCTGAAATTTGTAATGAGAAACCATGGAATATTTGCAAAACCTTTAAATGAGAAAAATCTTTTAAGCAGAGAAACAAACTTTAAAGGGCATCATTTATTTTTGATTAGGAAACACAACATATTTTATTTAAATGTTGTGATTAAGAATTAAGTATAATGTTTTATATCATCTGATAAATAAAAAGGATACAAGAAAAATGACAAAAAAAAATAATTAGGGACTTTCTTTTGACTTGTCTGCTTATTAACTGCATGGTCCTAAAATCTCATCCCATTGCTTCCTGAAGGAGTTTGGATATCATCCACCTGGATGGCAGACTCCTTCTTCCTTTCCAGCTGTGACCCTATGTCCTTGTTTTGCTGCTGAAACTGAAGTAGCTCTGGGTCGACCCTATCCATACCGCTTGGGATTTTATAAACTTGGATTAAATCTTCTCTGTCTCCTTTGTTCTTGAAAATTTAGTTCTATTAACCTATGGGTTTAGAACCCATAGAGATTAAAGCCTTTAAAGCCCATGATATATACTGTATATATTTTTATGGTAAGGTAACCAAAACTGAACATGTATTCTAAATGAGATATTATTAGTGCATTGTAAAGCTTAAGCACAACTTTCCTTTTTATCTCATGAATCTGTTGCTTTTTTATTGTTTCCCCTTGAAACACCTAATGAGGTGCTGAAGTGGTTGCATAAAACCTACCATTGGCAATTTCCAACAGATTAAACAAGGAACACACCCTGCTATTATGTCTATTATGTACTGTAGGTGAACTTTGGGCATGAGCAACTGTGCAATAAATAACCTAAATTTCTCTTTTCTCTTTTGAGTTCCAAAACATTGTTGACATACAAAAATGTGGGATCTTTTATAATGAGAGGAACAGACGGAGAAGGAGAGAGAATGCAAAGCAATAAATTTTCATTTAACAAGTGTAGCCTGCCTCACATAGACAATAAATGCCTCTCAGGCACTGGTATGCTATTAACAACTGACAGAAACAAATTTACTGGGATGGATTCCACAAGACCAGAATAATAAACTCACAGTCAGCAAACTGTCAGATGCCTCATAAAACTCACTGCAAAGGCAGAAACATGGAGAGAAAACTTCAGAGGGGATAACAAATCTATCCATTTTCTAACTGTTTAATCCAATACAGAGTCACAGGGACCCAGAGCCTATCCAACAAGAAATGGATGAAAGGCACGGTACATCCTGGGTGGGATGCCATAAATCACAAGACTCTCACATACCAGAGCCACTCTTCCCAGATGCCAATAGTCCAATGTCTTTGGACTGTAGGAGGAAACCAGAGAATCCAGCAAACACAGAGAGAACATGCAAACTCCACAAACACATTAGGAATTGAACCCAGGGCCCCAGCACTGTGAGGCAGCAATATTAACCACAATGCCATCATGCTGCCCCGTGGAGGAATAATTTTCCATTTAAGTGCATTTCAGTGGAGCTCAGTTCAACAGATGCTCTGTGCCTTACATTTCTGGCCTCCAGAAAAGAGACCTACAGTAAACACAGTTCCGCTTATTTTTAAGGAGATCATCTCACCTTGAGAGTCAGTTTAACCCTTTCAAAAACTAGTGCAGGAAGACCAAACTGTCACAAAAACAAAAAAAATAAAATATTATTTGGAACATCAGTTTATAAGCAACCCCTACAACAATATATAAATAATCAGGGCAGATGCAGGTGTAGGCTTCTCCTCAAGAAATTATACAGACATAAGGTTATGAGCAGTGGTTCACCGGTGGATCTGCACCTGCTTAAAAGTCCTGTTAGAAGGTTGCCCATTCAAATCCCTCAGCAGGCAGAGGAATCCTACTCTGTTGGGCCCCTGAGCAAGGCCTTTAACCCCAGCTGCTCCAGGGGCGCCATATAAATGGCTGACCCTGCGCTCTGACCCCAAGCTTCTCTCTCCCCGTCTGCGTGCCTGTATTTCTCATGGAGAACAAGTTGGGGTCTGTGAAAAGGCAAATTCCGAATGCAAGAAATTGTATATGGCCAATAAAGTGATCCTATCAAATCTTATCTTATAAGTTCATACAAACATCATACACAGGGCTTGTGAGTTCTTCGACAAGGCAAACGGTGAAAGAGCTGCTATCAAATGATTTGACTCCAACACAATTTTGCTCCATTTATTTCACTCTTGAAGCAGAGCCCATTTTTACACCCAGAACTATGTTTTGATGAAAAACATTTTTACTTCACACATAAGCGTCTTCATATTTTCAGAAAGTTAAGAGCAAAATCTGCACTTGAGCAAAGAGCCATAAAAATTCCCCTGTGAGCTGTTTCATTGGACATTTCTTGCATTCACTGCATAATAGAGATGGATGTTGTTTCCATTATGACACAGCTCTGGCGTTGGTCTTCACGGAAACGCTGTGTTTGATTAAAGACACATGCAGTAAGGTACCAAGACAAGTCAGTTAGATGATGTTAGATGATGTGTGGTGAAATGGAAATCTAATAAGTAAATTGATTCTTAAAATGTAGAGAGCTTTGCAAAAAATATATTGGTGCTTTTAGAAAATATATTTCAAGGATGTAACTGCTGTGCTACGGGCAGAATTTTAGAAAACAGTGCGTCAACAAAGTATGCCCTGTTTAGGTTACTTTAGAAGACAATGTACCAAAACAATATATGCTGTCTGGGTCATTAGATTAGCCGAAAGTAACTGATAAGCTTTGAAAACAAATCTAGTGGTGCTTCTTCTTTCGTTTTTATGGAGTTTTTAATGAAAGTTCGAGAGGAATGAAGGCAGCCGCGCTCATTCGACACAGCTGCTGCAATTCTCACTAATCCTGACGTAAGCAACCGGTCTCCATAAATATCAAACCCTCTCCTCTTCCTCGTTCGTTTTCTGCATGGTTTGTTTTTGCCTAGCTCGAATCCGTGCTCCCTTCTCATGGATCTACAAATCCGCCGCTCCGATGAAGACCTTTTCTGCAGCGCAGGAGACTCTCCTACCCTTCTCGTCCAGTCCACCCCCCACAGCTCCCCTCACCTCCATCTCATCGCCTCCTTCAGCCGCCGTGCCACATCAGCGCCGCTCATCTCCCAGCCAGTCCTCACAAGATCCAACTCCTCGCCGAAGACTGCGTTTCGCCGTCGTAGTCCCTCTCTCAAAACAAACCCAGCCTTCCCGTTCCTCCACGGCAAAATCTCCAAATAACCCCCGCTTCTCTTGAGGATGTCCCTGCCGCCGCGCTTCATGCACATCGGCTCCCCCTTCTCCTGGATCATCTCTCGCGATTTCCAACCGGACCATAGCAAGCCTCCAGAGGATACTTCAAAAACATGGCGTCCATTTTAAAAGAAACGCTTCCACAAAAAAAAGCTCTGTTTTCCCTGTACTTAACCGCAGTCTACACAAGGAAACATCAACTCCCCAGCTTCCCCCGGCGCCCTCTGATGACATCACCCGCGCCGCCGCCACTCACCCCAACGTGAGGACCCCGAGGCCGCCCGCGCCTCTGCCTGTCACATCTTCTGTCTTGTCTTGTCCTGATATATCCGTGTCTGTCTCTTCCCCCAAGCAATCAATTCCTCTGCTGAACAACTGCACCTAGCCTCTTCCACCCAGCCTCCTGCCCTAAACTCCTTGCTGCCGAGTCTAAGGCCCCAGGCTCACGCCCCTCCCCCCCCCCCCTTCTCCGCTTAATCTAATTTCTGCACTCTCCTCTGTCTCTACCTCCGGCGTCCAACACGGCTCAAGCTCCACCAGCTTGGTGCCTTCGGCCCCGGTTTCTTTTTTTTCGGCCCCCGCTGCTGTCTCCACGGCCCGAAGGCCAGCTAGTAAACGACCCCCAGCTCAGCCAGCAGGCGGCCCTTACCCTCCCCCCACCCCCGGCGTCCAAGATGACTCGGCAGCCTCCTCAGTCCTTAACGCAGCCTTCGCCCCTGCTTCAATTCCTCAACAGTCTTCGGCTTCCATATCCCAAGCCACCGAGCTTCAGGCCCCAGATCCGTCAAACCCCTCCTACCACAATCTGCTTTCTGCTCTTCTTCTCTCCTCATCTTCTCCCTTCCCCGCTGTCCAACACGGCATCCGTCATCCCATGCCTTCGGCCCTGGATTCCAATCTCCCCTTTACTAAGGACTTTCCTCTCCGAACAGCCGTTCCTCTCCCAGCTCCTCCTAACACACTAAAGTTTAGTCCTCCTCCCATTCCCTTTTCACTCTGGCAGCAAATTCTGAGGTGCGGACGTCAGTCTAGCTCACCTTCTCTCTTCCTCCACTTACAACTCCGATTCTAGAACAGTCGACTGCGGCTCGATTTCCATTACTCTCAAATCTTCTGACCCTCACTCTGCTTCAGTCCTTCGAATTTCCGACTTCTGCTTGGCTTTCAGCATTTTCTGCGACATCACGTGCGCCGCCTTTCCCCAACGTCGTCAGGAACTCGACGACTACATGCAGAGCATCCCCGATCTATCTGTTCTTTTTGAGGGCTCCCTGTTCTACGATTACCATAAGCAGTTCTTGGCCGAGGCTGCTGCCCGCCTACTCCAACGGAACCAGCACACCTACTGGGGAGCCCTCGACATTGAGCTTTACTGCCGCACTTTCACCGGTGTCCAAGCTCTTTCCTGCGACTTCTGTTCCTCTTGGACACATTCATCAAATCTTTGCCCAGATACCGTCCGCAAGCCCAACCCCAACTCCGTCCCTTCTCCCCCACAGCATCTATTCTCCCGCCAGGTCTTCTTCAAACCTTCCCGGTCCAAAGATGTTCGCGGTCGCCCCATTGTGATGATCAGAGGCCAACAAATTTCCAACATCTTCAATTCCTCTACACGTACCTCTCCCCTTCGTCGCTTCCTTCACATTTGCAGCTTCTGCGGCGAAGCTCATGCTCGCTCTGCCTGCCCCCGCCGGCCCTTCCATGCTCTCTCCACCTTCAGCGTTCCCAAAAGACTACTGGCTTTTCCGTCTACCCCAATCGACATCCCCGCTCTCGCTTTCCGCCTGCTCCGTCACCCCGACCCCTCTTCCACCCACATCTTACTCGATGGCCTTTCCTTCGGATTCTCACCAGGCCCGTGCACACTTCCTTCTTCCTTCGTCTTTTGCAAAAATTTGCAATCTGCCACCGCCGATCCCCAGTCCATTGATTCCTTGCTAGCATCCAAAGTCGAGAATGGTTTCATGATTGGCCCACTTGACTCTTCCCCATTCCCTGCATACCACATCAATCCCATTGGTATAGCGGTCCGTCTGGGTGCCTGGCTCGCTAAGGCCAACATCTCCAGTGCCGTTAAAGTTATGCCTCCTGACCCAGACCTCCGGCACCTCTTCGGAGTTCATTGGCGGAACAAGTTCTTCGCAGTCCGCCTTACCTTCGGACGTAGGAGTAGCCCAAAACATTTTCGGTACCTTAGCCGAAGCTCTCGGCTGGATCCCCTCGAATAACTATAAGCTTCCTTTTCTCGTCCACCTTCTCAACGATTTCCTCACCATAGACTTTCCTCACACCCCACCTGCAAGAGCCTCCACCACACTTCTTTCCGTTTTTAGGAAACTAGGGGTACCCGTTGCCATGGACAAAACAACTGGCCCCTCTCATATAATCCAATTCCTCGGGATCACCCTCAATTCCATCAATTTCTCCGCTTCCCTGCCTCGCGACAAAATCGACAAGATCCAGATGTATATCTCTATCTATTCTTCCGCCAAATTTCGCACAAAGAGGGAACTTCTCTCTCCGCTCGGCCACCTCAATTACGCCATGCGTATCATTCCTCAAGGACGGTCTACCTTCTCGACCTCGCCTCTTCCGTGCCCTCTCTTTACCACCACGTAAGCCCTTCAGCCAACTGCAAATCCAAGCTCAGGCTTTGGCAGCTTCTCTTGGCCAACTTGAATGGCATATCTCTTTTCTACGATGACCTCCTCTCTGACACTGAGGATATCCAGCTTTTCACAGACGCAGCCCCCTCAGTCGGTTTCGGAGGCTATTACAAAGGCCAATGGTTTGCGGCTCCTTGGCCTCCTGATTTCTCTCCAATCCCTCTCGCCAACCAGTCATCGGCCTTGTTAGAAATATTTCCAATTGTCGTTGCTGCTTCTCTTTGGGGCCACAATTGGAAACAAAAACCGTCCTCATCCATTCGGCCATCCATGCAGTAGTTCATATAATCAACAAAGGAAGGTCTTCACCCCAATCCATCATGAAATTCCTCTGCCGCCTTAAATGGATTTCTCTCACACATCAATTCATCCGCGTAGCTGCTCACATTCCAGGCCACCTTAATGAGATAGCTGACTCTCGCTTTCAATTCAGGAACTTGGCACCAGATGCAGGACCGAACCCGTGCACAGTACCTCCCTATTTGGAACTCACGTTCCTCTGAATCATCCTTTCCATCGCTATCTCCAGCTGGCCCAGCAAACTATCCTCTTAGGGATCGCCCCTCGAACTCTCAATTCTTACTGCACTGCCTGGAAGGGCTTCCAATCCTTCCACCTCTCCGCGAACATAAAATTCCGTTCTTTCAACATTCTCACCTGTGCGGCATCCACTCCTTTTCGGCACGATCTGTCCATCCCTTATCCACCCTCAAATTACTCTCCTTAAAGGCTTTCAGTGGCTCGAAAAACCACTTCCGAACCTACGCGCACCACTTACCTCAGACATCCTTGAATCCTGCATCTACGTTGTCAGGTCAGGTTACCACTCACCCTGGGTCGACCGCCCTCTTGAATCTTTATTATTGTTAGCCTTCTTTATCTTCCTAAGGTGCTCCGAAATTACTGCAATTCCATATCCTTCGATCCTTCTTCTCAACCCTGCTTATCCAACATCTCCATCTTATCTTCCAAGACACTGACCTTCTATCTTAAGAAAGCAAAACCAACCAACTCAGATCCGCCACTCTCATCTATTATTTCAAACTCTGTTCCTACATAAGCCCTTACGAGCCTCTATCCCATTACGCACATCTTCGCACCTCTGCCGGAGCTTCGCCTACTGCCCCTCTGTTCGCAAATGAGAAGGGCCGTATCATGATACCCTCCTAAACAATTCTCCAGGCACTCCTTTAGATCAGGGGCCACATCCTCTGCCGCTCGCCAAGGCATACCCGAGTATCTCATCAAGCAACTCGGCCGTTGATCCTCTGAGGCTTACCATGCATACATTAAAAACTAACCCCGGTATCCTCAAGCAGGCACCTTCTCTCCTCGGCTGAATTAGTCCAATAATCTTTTGTTTTTGTTTTTCTGCACTGGTGACTGGGGGTCCTGCTTGGTTCTTTTGGGGGTCCTATCCTCCCCGTCCAACGGCCGGGAGGTTGGCCCTCAGCCAAGCGGGTTACGCCAAATCTCCACATCACAATAAACGATTCTAATTTCTCCCAAGCTTTCAGCTGCCGTCATTCCTCGTGAAATGATGTAATCTGTTTTGTCTTAAGGAAAGGGGAAGTGTTAAAAGGGACAAAGTGCTGAGCTTTCTCTTACAGCGCAACATCTTATAAAAACCCTGTACTGCTTGTAACAAATTGAGTCTCTGGTTGCACTTTGTAAAGTGGCAGCAGGGCTCCCAATATTGCAACATTGAAATAAAGACCTTACTCAGGTGAGAACTCTCTCTTGTGGCTTCCTTGATAGTTATATTTCAATGACAGTGGTCACTTTCAGGTCATCGGATACAGGTTCCTGTTTCAGCATGACAAAAATATGAAGCACATGGCCAAATCCGGCCAATTTCTAAAGAGGGAGGTTGGGTAGCAATTCACCAGAGGTGAATGGAGAGATTCAGGACCTTGCAGTTTTCACATTTTGTTCCATGACACTTTTGAAGTAGCAATGAATATTTGAAACTGTATATAAACAACATACTCCACACATTCAAAGCAAAAAACAAAGAGAAATAAACAGTATGAAAGAAAAATGGAAATGTCATGGTTATATAAGTATCCTTACTCTTTTCTGTGGCAAATCTAACATATTTCCATAACAAGTCACATAATTAGATGGATGGTCTCTGTTTGCAGTAATAGTAGTTTACATCTATCCATTTTACACACACACACACTTACACCAAGGACAATTTTCCCAGAAGTCAATTAACTGAACAGTATGTCTCTGGACTGTGGGGAAAAAACTGGAGCACTCAGAGGAAACTCACGCGAACACAGAGAGAACATACAAACTCCAAACAGATAGCACCCCAGGTCCAAAATTGAACACAGGGCCCCAGTGCTATGAGGAAGGGATGCTTTAAAAAACATTCCCTATATTATAAAATATAAATAATTTGCAATCTAGTCTCTCTCTGCTTGTCTCTGTTTAAAGGTAAATTCTTCTGTCATTCAAATGAAGATAGACCATGTAAAAAAATATCTTGTAATGCTCACTGTGCATGTCTTTCTCCAAATGAAATGTCTGAAATGAAATGAAATTATATCTTGGTTTGGGATCAGTCAGAGTAAAGAATGTCACAATGGTTTGTCTTGAAGTACTTTAGTTAATGTGATATTCATTTGTCTTTTAATGCATGTTTACTCTTTTTAATTTATAAATCTGAAATTTGAAGGGAAAACTAAATCATATTGATTCATTGAGCTAAGCATTGGAGAGATATAAAGAAAAAGGAAGAAGAAGAATTTAATGATTCAATTTCGTTTTTTTCTCATTCCTCTTTCATGGACCGCAGCTATTAAACCTAAAAGAGAGAGCAGTACATACTATATATCATGAATCATGCACATCTTGGCAGAAGAGGCAGAACAAAGCTATTTCTTTCGATTGTCATAGTGGTGATTGAAATTGTAAAGAGACAAGATGACAGATCTACTATAGTAATATATTTTTGACTATCTGTAACTACATAGATTCCACTATGGTCTACTGCCAACCTGGAATTGCTGATAGGGTAATGGTCTCAGGTTATGTACATGTCATGTTTGGTGCTATAAAATAAATGTAATATTCCTGTGTTTTGTTTCATTTTGCTTTTATTGCTGTTACCTCTGGATTTTGGATACAAAATCCAGATGACAGCCTGAACTTTTTTTCTTAATTTGGAATGCTAAGAGTGGGTCTGATCGCAAATGTTGCAGGCTGCAGAAGAGGAGGCAAGTTTGCGGCAATGTTAATATTATGGGCGCATCTGACAACCAGGGAGCCTTTAAAGTGATCTCTAATTGCTTCATCTAATAAGGGATCCTTTTAAATTACACTTAATTGAAGCTTTCACTCCACCCTTTTCCTCGTGTGGCTCCGTGCCGCATTTAATCTGGACTTTTATCAACACATCTTAATAAAAACTAAAATGATTGGGCTGAAACCCAGAGCTTCCCATGAAAATAAGAGAGGAAGAAAAATAAAAACAACATCCTGTCTTGGAAACAAGCATAGTGATTTTTTTTTCTTCAAAAGGAAGTAAAGAGTTCAATCATACGTGTGCAGTGTTGGCCTGAAGAAAACAGCTTGTCACGCAACACAAGTGTCTCCTGGCCCATTTACAATAGGCTTTCTGCAATTACACAGACTAAAAATTCAGATTTTCTATAGAGTATATTTAACATTCTCCTGAAGACTTGTGTTCCATTAGTGATTGAGACGTCTTTCTGTATCCTTCTTAATTTTTAATTTTTTTTACAACCCTTGTAAATCACGTATTACATTTAATTACACTGTTAGGGAAAACAAGTAAAGTTGTGTAAACGCCAAGGATATAAGAAATGTGATTCAACTGGAGGGCACTGAAAAGCATTAAAAACTATGACAAAGCATTTTTAAAAACAAATTTATTGTGCTGTTTAAAATGAACCAGTGCTGGAAAATCACAGTTCAGTTCAGTAGGTTAGTGCTGGCAACTGTTCAGACTGTTTTGGGTGAATGTGGAATGTAAAAATAATCTTTAATTCACATTTTGTAAACTTATAATGCTGAAAAAACATATTTTACTTTACTGCAAAGATCTTCTAGGGTTAATGCAAGTAAACCAGTATAATCCTGTTACAAGCATACTCTCTGATAGTGATTTTCTTGAAGTTATTTTGTTACTTCCCTTCTTTAATTTTTGATGTGCATTCATTTACAGAAATGCATTATTAGCGGGTCATGTTAGTCAATTACTATAGTACAAATCTTGAGGAAAATGTTCACATCTCAAACAATGTCAGACCACATAACACAGAACAGGGATAATTTAAAAACATAATCACCATGAAGCAACAACTTGGCTTCCAAATAACTTACAGTACGTACAGTATAATGAAAATAGGTACAATTATAGGTTCGTTCCACATTAAAGAAGTGAAATTAACCAGGAACATATTTGCATAGAATGTACCTTTCTTATTTAAAACTGTTTATTTATAAATGATAAGGTACAGTAGATTCAAATTAAATAATTGTTTTGCTAGTACTCACTGTGATGATTTAAGTAAAAGCTTATTTAATTTTGTCAGTCTCAAATGACCAGCAAATTGGGTTATGATGTTCTGTACAGGAGAATGTCATTCCTAGTGTTCTGCATGTGTGATAGATAGTTCTTTAATTTCTTTATTTTTAATAGTCATTGGTACATGAGCTTGTTTTTATCTGTCTACTAGCTACTAGAATCATCATGTGCAAAGAAAGCAGATGAAAGATTTAATATTATGTGGGGAACCTAATCCTTTGGAGTGAAAAACAGACCTGAAACAGCAGATCTCTGATTAAAAACTGGAATGGACTCACACAATGCCTTTAAAATAGCCTGGAAATAAACCCATCTGTCCCTTATACAGTATCTTAGCTTATTTGAGCTTGGAGAATCTTAAAATGCACTTTAAATTTCAGAAGAAATTTGATGTAGGGAGTCGGTGAACACAACTTCAGTCTTGTTGGAGTTTAGCTTGAGAAAGTTCAGGTGCATTCATATACAGTATTAATATTATATTAATATTGTGCTCTATAGTGTAGAGCACAGACTGAAGCAGTAGTATCTGATTTGGTTTGTACTTAATCCAAAGTATCATCGGCACAGCAAGAAAACAAAACCATGATGGAAACGTGTACTGATAATATTTATTTATAAATTAGATAGATGTAAATGCAACAATATATTACATACACACTTTTGCAAATTCTATATTCATGTTTGGTCCTTTGTTATAGTGTCTCCAAGTTGTATAAAAGCTGAACTAATTTAATTTATTGAACTGTCATAATTTTAAAAACATTTTAAATTCCACGGTCTTAAAAAAAGCTAGTATAGAAATACATTTTTGCAGCACAAACTGAGTATCCACATGGTAGTGAGAAGGTATAGTACTGTAAAAAAGTGCATACCCCTGATGCCAGTCCATTGTAGGATGGACAAAAAGACACAAGCACAGTTATGCACACATTTATCCTGTACCAGGTTCAATTTTCTCAGAAGCCAATTAACCTACAGTACCCGCTTGTCTTTTGACTGTGGGAGGAATCATGAGCATCCAGAAGAAACTCATTCAAACACAGGGAGAACATATAAACTCCACAAAGATAGTACCATAGGAATTGAACCGAGGGCCCCTGTGCTACTATAAGGCAGCAATGCTAACCACTGCACCATCCTGACCATTCATCATTGTTTCCAATTCCAAACACACGAAGAACCTGATTGCCCTCCTGCTTAGACTTTCCTCTTGGTTTGCTTATCAGGCTTATCCAAGTTCTTCCTTGTGCTTTAGCCACAGGAAATTAGGGGTGTGGTGATAGAGGCTGTAGACACCATCAGAATGGCGAAACAGGTCTTTTCAACATACCGTGCACTAGGGTGTTCTCTGCATTCCTGCTGCCAGTGAAGAGACATTGAAAACATGGGATGTAATCATCATTATGTCAGCTTTTTTTTAAATTTTGGCTGCTTTTCGAAGACAGCTTACTAGCCTGTTCTGTAATCAAAGTTTTTGATCTGCCTGATTGCAACAGTCGTGCAAATGATTTTTATAAGTTGAGAATACAGAAAGGGGGGACCTTTAGGAAAATACACAATCCATTGTCATTCTGTCTAGCAGTTCCCTGATATTAGTACTCTTCTCACTGCTTTTAGCCTCTCAACAACAACAACTTTAATAATAACAGTAAATTATCATCTTGAAGCCATATATCGTGCAGAAATACTGTATCTTCAGATGTTGGAATAAGTAATGAACATCTCTGGCAAGCTTTAGGAAGCAAGTTGGACTCACAAATCCGGCCCCTATTGAACTTTTGTTTTTTGAGCCACATGTTAAACACATCACCAACATGTGTTTCTTTCATTTTAGGAACATATAGATAAGAGTTCTGCCTAGGTCTTATTCTGGTGAACCCCTGTTTTGAATTCCCTGCATTTGCTTCCAGTTTAATTTCGCATAGTCTTCTAGATATTTTTCTTCCATTTTAAGGCCATAAAGGGAACCTCTCCCCCTTCCTGACCTCTTAATGAAATATACTCCCACCCAAATACTCCAGTCCTCTGATGCTGGTCTTTGTGTTCTCCTTCAACAAAAGCGCCGTGAGGTAGGTGTCTTTTCAAATACTACTTTACAACTTTCTCCTTTCTTCTGTAACATTTTTTGGATGTCTGCATTCAGACGCTTCAATCTGTGTTCTTGATTGTGGAGAATGTGTAACATAAGCATCTGTCTCACCCAGGGAGGCTAGGGAACTGAAAAAGAAAAAGAAAAACAAAGCAATGTGTACCTAATCTAAAAGCACAGATTCAAAGCAGAAAAACTGCCTCCCCCACTATGTGTATGGCAACCTTGATTCACATGGTGTTTCCAGGTTAAGTTGCAGCAGCAGCTGCGAGCTGAGTGTGGTTTGAGTGATGAATGGGTGCGTGAGAGATATTTTTCAGGAGAGGTCAAGAAATATCCCGTTTCAGCAGGGCTATCAAAGGGTCATGGAAAACTGGGAGGGCCCCATTTTTGGGAGTAGACAGTTCAAACATCTTTCCTAGTCTTTCATGCTCCTTAATTACTTTCATCATTATTATCATCCTCACAATACTATTAGTACTGCAGCAGTGTTATTATGAAGATGGAGATCACGAGAATGTATTTGATTATTTTTTACTACATTTAAGAAATTAGGTTAATGTTTTAGCATGCTAAGACACTCCCAAGATAAAAGTTCTAACTTTAAGTAAAGTACATTCAAATAACTTAAAAAATAAGCGATCAACATTTTTGACATCTATTCCTTAGCCTGCCTGGACTGAAACCTGCAGCTGTTACTCAGTTCAGCTCTTCTGCTCACAGTCTCACAGGCAATTGGTGAGTCACATGGATCACTTTTGGTATGACAGGGAAAGTTAAGCTCACCCAATACAAATTGCTCAACCACGCTCATCCAATTACACACCATTAAATAAATACCATATCCCAGAACTCAGATCACCATTTCTGGATTACAGCATGACAAGTCATTATAAGGCACACTCACATATGAGCTAAAGACAGATTAACCTAGTCAGAACTGGAGCAACCAAAAACAAAAATACCAGGACCCAACAAGAACATGCAATCTCCACACAGAAGGTACCCCAGCCTGGAAGTGAACACAGGACCCAAGAGCTGTAAAGCAACTCATTAACTGTTACATCACCATAATGTGTGTGTGTGTGTGTGTGTGTGTGTGTGTGTGTGTGTGTGTCAGGTATAACACAAAGCAAAATGTTTTTGTAGCTAAAATCAGGAAATAATAATTACTACAAATAATTTAAATACACACAAACAAAATAAGGCCAGTACAGATACTGCACACAATATAAATCTAATAAAAACAGAACAGATATCACCATATACACAGAATATATTTTGGAGTTACAGTATTTTCAAACACAGGTATTAATTTTAAAATTGATTGAACACTTAATGACACATGAACATTTTTAGTTGTCAATTAATTGTTCAAAGAAAATAACTAGAGAGACACTAATAATAATAGTGTGAAATACTAAAGAGTCAAATAGAAATTTGTAAAAGTCACACAAATACAAACAGTACCACAATGGTAAATGTTAAAGAGATGAATAACAATGGTAAATAATGGTAATGATTATTAATTTATTAAAATCAATATAAAATATTAAAGAGATCAATGTGACTTAAATAATTGTGTATTCTGAATGTGTTACTCTACAACATTAAACTTTATGTTTCTGGAATATATAATGAAAATTAACTTGCATTGTTTTCATTTTTCCTTCATGGAAATCCCAACGAGAAAGGTTCAATCTCCTGGTATCCCATTTCAGCTGGTCAAGACCAGTACTTTCCAGTTCCACATTTGTCCATTTAAAAAGCCACAAGGGACCAGTTCATTGCTGCATCATTTTTAAAGAGCTTCAGTTAATCATAACACTACCAGAAGAAGTTAACTGTTGTCCAGTTTAAACCACTTCTTCCCAATAAAAAAACAGTTCTGACTATGAGAAATTAATTGACCTTTTCTATTAGAACAAACTGGACTTTCTAGTAAGGTTAAATTGTAGTGGGAAGCCATAAGCACAATATTGAGTAATACAAAACATTCAGTGTTTTAAGAATTAAAAGAAAAATTGCAAGGAAAATGTGCTGTCTTTCTTCTGGGTTTGCAGATAGCAAGTTACTATTCTATGAAGTCAATGCCTGGTGCAATAATCTGATAATGCTTACAAATATTAATTTAAAAAATATGTATAAACCAGCCCTTTTCTACAAAAAGCAGACATTGTACTTGCATTAGGCAAAGTAATTAAATGTGGATGTTTTAGAGCTTAATGTACAATATTTACAGTTCACAGACCCTGTTTAGAATGCATTTGTACTCTGTGTTAACAAAAACAATGCTTTTCATACAGTACCATGACTGAAATTGTTTCCCTTAATTTAGCTTTTTTTTTTCAAACACAGAGTTTAGAAGGAAAGTTCGGGAGGAGATTAAACCCTTATCTCGTTTACTTCTGTCACAGGGTGAAAAACTGAGTGTGGGACAACGTGAGCCACATTGATCTGAAGTTCTCAAAGAATGGCTGGTGTCTCCACAAGGGTGGTGAATTTGTCTTCCTCTGTTCTTAAACTTCCCATCAATCAAAGGTCCTTGTGCAGATGCTCGTTAATTACTTCACAGTTCAGAAGTGACATGTACTGTAGGATCGTGAGACAGGAGTAACTGCCCTTGGACTGAGAGGGGGGCTATAAAACAGGGTACAAGTACACAAGGCATCGTTACACCTGACCTCTGCACACAGCCAGTTGACCAGTGAGCCCAGAGCAGTTAGCTTTGCCCGAACCAAGACACAAGGACCTTTCCACCTCCACAATAATGGATCCTGAGCTCTGGGTAGATTAGAGCTTCATAGCCCCAGTCAGTGGGGGGAATGACACACAAAGACACAGATTGCAGCGTTGGACCCTGGAGAGGATTCAAAGACTAGGGACTCTACAGAGAGCCGAGAAGGAAGGCCCCTGCATCATCTTCCTTCCCCTCTCTACCTGAAACTGGACTCAGTGCTGTGTGAGATGGGTGTCAGTCATAGAGATACAGTAAGAGTGTTGTTATGGGGATACGTTTGCGCACATTGATAGACTAATTAAAAGGAATATTGTAGGCTAACTACAATAGATAGGAAGATAGGAAATAAGAAACATTAACACATTAGAATTTGTTCTTAACTAGGTCTCACATGGTGTATACTCTTAAGAAAAAGTACAAGTACAGTTTAAATAAACTCTTTAAGGGAAGTAGAAACCCCTCTGGGAATCTACAGTAACTCAATTACATGTGAATTAGGACTACTAGGCTAACAAAGGACCTCATATGTTGTATGTCATACTGACCTAACTCTGACTGAGGGTTTTCATTTTCATCCACTTCCTGTCGTCTTTCTTATTGCACATTCCATCCTTCCTTTTTTAACCACTTTATCCAATTCAGAGTTGCAGGGGAGCTGGAGCCTGAACTGGCATGGCATGGTACACCCTGGACAGAGTGAGGACACACTCATAATAGGGCCAATTTTACCAAAACGTCAGTTAACCTACTGTAGCAGTACATGTTTGGAAAACAAATGCTCTAAATCATTAGGAAAAAAAGTCTTTGTTTACAGAGATGTCTGTATAACCTCATATTCTGTGCTGTTTAAAAATATAGTAATAATAACCATACATTACAGAACAGAAAAGTTTAAAGGAAAATGTAAACATTACAAAAATGTGAATGGTATATCATGAATCTATCAACATTTCCTTTGTAGTACTGTATACAGTATAATGAGGAAGATAAGAGAAAAATAGTCTTACTCCTTATGTACAGTAGATTCATATGATACAGATCATTTTTTTTCTGTAACAAAGCTACTGTATCAATTTAAAGTCAATCAAAACACAAATGAGGAAATTAGTGTAAAACACATACAGTATACTGTAGCGCACTTGGTGAACTCAGTGGTTTTGCTACTGGACCTTGTTTGTGTTATATTTAACAAAGTATTGGATGAGTGTATTTAGTTATTGTTCTTGATAAAAAATAAGCACTCAGGATTAACATTGAGCTAATTATAAAACACATCTAAATCAACTAAGTGGCTAAATTAAATAGCAAATGACATACAAGATGTCGTAAGCTACCACATTAAGTACTGCAGTCAGTTTAAAATCATGTGCTCAGCCTATTTTCTGAGATATTCTGTACATCATATGTAAAGTATGTTCCATACTTTTACTTAAAGAATGTCTATGATAAGAGAACAAAATGCATTATGATTATTTGTTTATTTTTATACCCTTTGTTTACGGTGGGTTGTGACAGAAATGCAGATAATGCAGTTAATGGTTTTCCTGGAATTCTGGGGTCTTTTTTGGGTCAGATGGCTAATGAAGATTAACAGAGACTCAAACGTGCTCCCTTTTAAGGAATAATGTTCATAGAATTATCCTCATTTACCTAATTTTTTCCATCTGCATTTTTTCCATGCAATGATATATCACAGTGCTGATGATTTCAAATTGCATTTTGTGTTACAAAAAATTAGAGATGTGTGTTTCTTAGTTACATCAGATATGAAGTCTTGAATGTTTAGAAAGATAATAGACAAAAAGGTTAAGGAGAGAAGTACTAATCCATATCCCAGCAAAATATATATACAGTATATGCTGTATTTTCCAATTATGTACAGAGTAGTGCAGATATTTGAGAGAAGAGCTTGATTTCAGTGTACAGCATCAGTGCCTGTTACTAAAGCTCAACACATGAAAGGCTTTTTAAAATGAGTTTGACTGGATAAAGAATTCTTATACTCTAATTTACATTGCCAATAGAAAGTCTGCAAACCCTTTCAAAAGTGTGTTCTATTTGCCTAAAATCAAGATATATTAAACCAGAATTTATTTTACCTCCATTTACACATTATAATACCCAGCCTCCAAGT
Source organism: Atractosteus spatula (assembly GCF_055471065.1). Classification (NCBI taxonomy): domain Eukaryota; kingdom Metazoa; phylum Chordata; class Actinopteri; order Semionotiformes; family Lepisosteidae; genus Atractosteus; species Atractosteus spatula. The sequence continues at coordinate 34,627,032 of NC_142707.1, forward strand.
GAAAAACAAAAAGGTTTGAAAAACAAACCTTAACACAGGTGGAGGTTATTTAGCTTGTTGTTTGGAAGGCAAATGGTTTCACCAGAACTAATTTACAATTGCAAAATTATAGAGGGTTGTGTACATCTATCCAATCCATTACTCTAGATTGTCATTTGTAATTGCTTTGCAAAATGCTTGAGCAATTGTTTTTACTTGGAGGTTATAAATGCATCTACACAAGGATTAAATTAGAGTTGTAATAACCATTATGTATCTGAAAGTTCCAGTTTGGAGTGAGAAATTCTGGTGGGGTTAGAGTGAAGAATAGCGATAGATTTAGAGATAAGCTTTGATTTGATTTAAAATATGAGTTAGTGATTGGGATTGATGTACCTCTTTCATCAGTTAAGAATTTGGTTGGGGTTAAAGTTAGTGATAAGGCTTAGGGCTGGAGAGAAAACTAGAATAGGTTCACTGTTAAAGTTATTTGTGGCAATACCTATATGTTGAGGTTGTCAATGCCAATGGAAGTTAAAGCACAAAAATGTTCCTATAAACTATATTCATGGTTGATTCCATTCATCCAATAGGCTAATTGAAAGAATAGATCTGATCCTTTTTTAGTTTTTTTTTTTCCATTTAATTGCCTGTTGGGGATTCAAGGGATATCCTTTCTCATGAATCTACAATGGACAGAACTATAAATTGTAGGAAATGAGATACCTGACTTTTCATAATATGAAATACAAAACCAGGAGGAACAGCTGTATTGAGAACCTGAACAAACCCTCTGGAATGCTCACTTAACAAATATACTGTATAAATACATATTCTGAATTAAAGGACTTCTCTTCAGAATAAAAAGTATGCTTGTGTAAGATTTGTGTTGTTATTATTACAATAATAAGAAAACTACATATGAAACATGTCCAGTAGATGCAACTTACAGTGCATACTAAAGAGACAAACTTATTAGCATACTATAACGAAAAGAAGTCCTGATATTTAATAGTTTTTCTAATCAATTGTGCTCTATAATTTGTCACTTCAATGTTTGTTAAACAGTTGTGAATTGAATACAGAGGGTGGTAATACACATCTTTTCTAGATACTTTCATTGCCGAGTGATACAGACAGCATCAGAAATGTGCCCTGATATTTCACACAATCATTCATAGACAATATTTCTGTTAATGTATATGTTCAACAGTTCAAAGTTCTATAGCCATACTAAGGAAAAAAATAACTCTTTAAAGAATCAGACAGATTCTTTATCTAAAAAATTTATATTTTTAACTTCAGAGGAAATATTTTCCTTAACTTAAAAGGGGAATTTCAACACTATTTGTATTTTTATGGGTTAGAAAGAATCAGCATTGATGCTTGCATTTCAAGCCATAATAGAAGTAAAATGTACACAGTAACATCACAAAACAGACAACATTTCCAGGTACAGTATGTTCAGCACCTAATCCTAAAATTCAGAATGAGGCAACAAAACTTCTGGTGATGCAATGCAGCCTTATTGCATTGTAAAGAATCAAGCTTGTGAATACATCTCTTTTAATCCAATTTTGCTCTTGATTTTAAGAGGTTTTGCTGATAAATAATACTTATTTGTTAACTCTGCATGCAGATCACATTGGAACATTTCTGTGGTGAAATGCCAACTACACCACCTGTACTTATTCTCTGTACATTGCATCACATTACATTAGTCATTACAGTGACTAGTGAGCAGGAAGAGCAGCTTCAATTCGTGGGAACTCGAATGTGAGTTTGCGATAACATGGCGATTTTAAGTATTTTCACAAAGTTCATTATTTTGTGCTTAATTCAAAATTTGTAACATTTTTCTATAACGTCAATGAGTTCATTTTATTACTGAGATTTAATAACCAGTCTGAGAAATTGGGACTGCAGTTTCCCTGTAATATCATAATCATGCACCATGTTATAGAAGATGCTCCATTAGTACTAGATAATTTTGGTATAACCGGCATGGAAGTTATGCAGGGACTAGCTGGGGTCTGATGGTTTTTCCCCACTCAGAAAAAATGGGATGTCAATAATAAACCTAACTAGATACCTAACTAGATACCTTTGGTACTTATGTGCTAGTACATCTCACTTATTGATTTTTGCACAAGCACACTTCTTGTTGAGTCCTGCCACTCTCTAATGACTCACTGTACAAAATAAAACCCATACTAGATTCTCCATTTTAATCATGTTGGATTCAAAACACATTTGATTGTAATCCAAAATATTTAACAATTTCCAATGGGTGTGTTTTTCAACCCTGTATATTAATAACTTGATTTAAGAATGAAAAAATCATGAGCTTGCTTCCTGTCCAATTGTTTCGATATTCTCAAGACAACTTTTGAACCCTACTCTGACTGAAATACAGGGGTCATTTTCCCCCAGTTCAAAATGATAAATACACAAAGAAGTTAAGCAATTTTCTGTCTTTATAACCCATCTCCAAAGCCTCAGCTTCTGAGTTGAGTTATTTTTATCCTACAGTAGCTTTAAACTAATTAACTGTTTCCATAAAACATTTTACCAATATTTAGTTGGTTTTAGAGTAGGGAAAGAGGATACTGGCACGTCTTCTTTAACACTTCAAGACATGATTAAATTTGCAAATGATACAAAAACTTGTGGCAAAGAATCATTAATAGTCACAAATATAAAATCATGGACTTGGCAGATAGTTGGTAAATCTAATTTAAATTTGATTACAGCAAAGTGATCCACATCAGTGGAAACATATACCATACAGTACACACAGGTGATTCTGACCTCGAAGAAGCTGTGCATGAAAGGAATCAGGCTGTTTATATAGATTTCTCTATGTCCTTTTCAAGAAAAAGAAAGCAGAATGGTTATATGCAAACCTTACTCTAATACACTTGTAAGATCTCATTTAGAATATTGTTTTACAGTAGTTTTTGTTCACCATACCACAAAAAAGAAATAACGAGTCCAGAAAGGATTATTTTGGTCTCAGATGTTTGTTGAATACAGTCCACAATCTCTCAACTCCAGTACTCCTGCGTCTGCTATTTTTGTTTCAAATGGGCCCATAATCACAAGTGCTAATTGCTGTCAATAACGGATCTACTTGCATGTTTCTTTGCACACAGGCATTGGTTTGAAAAAATACTCTAATAATCTGGTTCTCAGTCCTGATCCTGGATAATCCTTTATCATCTGGTTATATTCCAGTCAAGTTCATAATAGTAGGCTAGTTCAATTTAAATTTGTATTTGAAGCCCTTTTTAAAAAATTCCCCTCAGCCCTGAAAATGCTGAATTAGATTTGTATTTGTTTTATGTGTAATTCTAATTACTGTAATTGTGCTTCAGTTTCCTCCCACTGTCCAAAAGCATCCTGGCAGGTTAATTGACTTTTGGGAAAATAGACCCTACCTGTGAGTGTATTGTATAAATCATATCTGTGTTTGTGTCTGTGTGTCCCTAATATACTGTAGGCTTCAGTCCCATCAAGGGTGTATCCTGCCTTATGCCTGTTGCTTGCTGAAATAGGCTCTGGCTCTCCCACAACCCTGAATTGGAAGACACACTTAGAAAATGGATGGATGGATAAATCCTGTGCTATTTTATGACTGCCCCATTCAGGTTCTAGTTGATATATAACCAAATCAACTCAAGTAGAAGAAACTGGGAGTGTGTGATACAGAGTCACTCCCGCCTGTGTCTGTTGATAATATATTAAGATGTGCTTCATCAAAAGTAAGGCAGTTGAGGAGAGACTGCACAGTTCTGTGTGCTGAAGTTGCTGGAAATGATGCACTTGAATTTGGGTGTTTTTAAAACTAAGAACAGAGTGCAGAAAAAGAAAATCTAAACCAGTGAGTGAATCAGTTACAGACACCAACTAGCAATGGTGATTAAGGGTGATCCTTTTGAAGCAAAAACCAGAAGCCAAAGGATACTATAAGAGCAGGATTGAGAACTACTGTTACAGAAGAAACGAGAATGAGATAAGATGAGTTTTAAAGTATATACAGCTCTAAGGGGGTAAAGACAGGGTCAACCCAGAAGTATTTTATACTTATTAGTAAAACAAGGACATGGTATTATCGTTCAGAGCTAAAAGGAATCCATGGGCAAAATGCTGTGGGTAGCTAGATTAGCCTTCTAAGGCAGGTGATTGAGACCCAACATCTGAAACAATATTTTAGCCTTCAAGAAACAACATTTTTCGCCAGGCTCTCATTTTACCTGACTTTTTACCTTTTTATGGACAGGTTTTGCCATTACTACTGTTGCAGAGCCCCAGAGATAAAAAGCGCATAATGAGTCCATCTGGCTTCACTGGGAACTTGGTCAAGCCAAATGATTAATCCAAACGTGTTTCTGTTTCTTGCACATGGGAGACCTGAGATCAGCAGGACCCAGGCCAAGAAAAGCAAGGATTCAAACCAGGGAATTCTTAGACGTCACAGCTTTCAGACAAGCTGAGGCATCCCCATAGGAGACGAGTACTAGGGTAGCTGAGAAAGCAGAATCTTGCAAATCCATTCATCCATTTTCTAACTGCTTTATTTGTTACAGGATCACAAGAGAGCCAAAGATTATCCTGGCAAACAATGAGTGCAAGACAGGGTACATTCTGGATGTGATGCCAGTCCATCACAGGGACATTCACAGACAGAATATGCACACACTCACACCAGGGTCAATTTTCCCAATAGCAACCTGTTGTCGATAGTAACCTATAAATTTAACCCAGGCCCCTGCCAGCACTGTGAGAAGCAATGCTGAATAATACAATTTAATTAGTTAATTACCTCGTAGATCATTGAAAACAAATTCACATTTACAAAGAAGACCTGGATATCCAGTTGCACAAGAACAGTTTAATCCAAAATCTGTTCCCACAACATCCTGGCCCAGAGGCCATTTCTTTACGCAGTTGCCTAATAAAGTTTGAGATACCGCAAATAATAAACATTATAACCCCACCATCAACAACACTACTAGTAATGTGAGTAAGATAATCTATAATTAATCAAAAGATGAGAATAAACCAAGTATTATAGTAATGTTCAGTGTGCTTTGTCTTTGACTTTAGTGCCTATGTGGCATCATCATCACATGGCTTTGTTATATCATTGAATGTAATGTCATTTTTTTTATGTTGTAGAGAGAAACTCTAAATTACAAGATAATATACTTGTGTCACTGACGTCAGGCTCTTTCCCGACCTATATCATCTGCTTTTTCCATTACCACCATATTTGCTTTAATTCAGCTGGGATCCTTTGCAACCGACATGTGGAAGTTAATCATTTGTCTTCTTTAAAAAAATAAACTTATTAATAGCTGAAGTTCCTTTCACATCCCTATGTTTGTTTAAAGAAGCTCTCTGCTCTGTGGTGTTTTAATATGAGATCATCTATGGCAGTAATACAACACCTTTAGAACCCTTCTATTAATTAGAATTTGGTAATATTGGATTCCAGCTCAATTCATACTGTATGTTACAAGAAGCTTTGAAATTACATCAGTGACGTAGAGTGCCCTCCAAAATATCAGGTCAGCAAAGTTAAAGCTTTTTTTGCTTTACAGATAAATGCTAGTTTGTGTGATCTTTCGAACAACATGATATGTTATTCTAATAAGATGTTTTATACTATGTTATATGTTTTATTTTTACTTAAGGCCAAGTATTCAGTATTTTTGGTAATAATAGAACAAAAGCATACTTTGTATCCACCCCAGTGATTTCAATTGACTGTACAGAAAGTATAAGGACATATTCACTTTAAATTTCAAAGTGTAAATGTCAACATTTGCTCTGGAGCAAATTCTAAACTGGCTTTTCTCTTCTCAGTGCAGATGAGAGGACTGCATCTTGTGGTTTGATTCTCCAGAGGGGTTCAGTGACAGGATCCAGCTTATCATCAATCCACAGGCACAAGACAGGATACACCATGGATGGTATACCAGTCCATCACAGGGCATACAATGACACAAACACACTCATACTCACACCGGGGCCACATTTCCAAGAAGCCAATCTATCGGTATGTATATGAACTTTGGTAGGAAAAAGAAGAAACCTACACAAATACAGGGAGAATATACAAACCTCACCAACAGCACCCTGGAAATTGCACCAAGAGCCCCAGTGCTGCAATGCTAACCACTGCACCACCATGGCACTCTGAGAAATTGCCTAATTTCATGAATGTTTTATAATGACATACTGTTGGAAATGAGATGCTGGCATAACGAAGTGTGCCCAGACCACTACATTTATACACATGCGTACCAAATATAAATATCAGAGGCAGTAAGTTTGAATGCTGTATTACATATAAATTGGTTTGAACGACTACAGTATTCATTCAGGACCCACTCTAAGAAAATGTACACATGATCTTCTATTGTATACTGTATGCACTGTATGTTCAGCTTATATTCCCCCACAGAAAGGTGGAAGACAGAACAACACTCCAAATCAGTCTTTTTGAAGGACAGTTTAGTGAGCTATGAAGGTTTGTCATGGGTTTTTTTTAAACTTTTTTAGCAGACAGCTCTTCTAGAACCTGATGTAAGAAATCAAAGTGCGGTTCAGTGTACTTTTGAAAAAAGCTCATTTCAAAAGGCCATTCTGAGATCTGAAATGTTGTTTCATATCCAGCATGAGCTCTGAAGCACAGGTTTCTTGTTTGTAATTTTTCTTATGTCTTTATGTTTCAAACTCCCACAAACCTTTGTACAAAACACTAGTTGTAAATGCACACCCTTTTCCTGCTACTTGCTGTAGCACAAATGCCAAAGCTTAGCTTATTAAGTGAAATCTGTGTTAGATCTTGTACATAACATTTTTACAGCAACATCTGTGGAAAACAAAAGTAATAGAATTGTATACAAGTTTTGCTAAAAATGGGTGCAACTGAATTTCACCTGGGATTAAAGTTCACTTTTCTCAGTTTGATTGCCTTACTCTGAATGTTTGGAACAATGAATATTGTTCTCCTGTATTTAAACAGCTGTCAACTGGGCCTTGAGAAATGTAAACAGGGTGAAAAGTGCTGATGATCGAAAGGAGTCCAAATAATTAACTCAAGTTAAACAAAATCACTGATAGATCATTAAAGACTATGAATTAAAACATACTGTATGTATGTTTTAGTCATCAGTCACTGGAGCATTCTTAGTGAGGTAATTAAGATAGCTTCCATAAGGATGGAGAGGGGTTCAAAACAGTTTTATGGACCTAGGTGTGAGCAGAAATACAGAATGAAAGGAGGATGAAAAGACACAGAGCAGGGAGGGATCATTATCTTTAACCATTATCCGCAGAAACTGTGTCATGAGTTTCACCTTTACAATCAGACTTGAAAACAAATTCTGTCCAGGTACTCTAAAATCTGAAACTGTACCGAGCTCTGAGCTCTATTATGGAAGAGAGCTTGCTGTCTTATTTACTTGGAAATTTGTATTTCCTTTATTGTGGAATGAACAGACTAAAAACATCTCTTCTATTTTTAGTGATACATTGTTAGAAAAGGGAAATTGGTTCCCCTTCATTTGTGAGCATCAATTTAATCTTGGGTAGGATTTGTTTGGTTTGTTAGGATACAGGTTCTCTTTATGGTTTATTAAAGTGCATTGCTGTATTCAGAGTCTTTGTGGAAGGCAGGGCTCTGAAACCTTGTGTTTAATTTTTTGTTAATAAATAGTTCTTTACGCCTGAATATTACTCTATTTTCAAGCAGTGCAAGACAATAAAAGACGCAAGTGCCATGTAACACATGGTTAACCCTTAAATTTTGGTGTGAAATTACTTATCTTTTTAATATAATATTTTTTTAGTGATTTAATAAATTCCTTGTTTGGTAATTGTATCAAATTGTATCAAAATTTACTCCTGATTTGAAACACTAGAAAATGGAGTAAGAAACTGACAAATCAATCATTTTAAGAAGCTTGCTCCACATGGTATTTTACTCAAGAAAAGGTTAATTCTAAATTAGATACTACAGTAGAGGTTTTTATTAGAGTATTTGGCTTTAATTAGTTTACAAAGCTACATCTTGTGTTGAGCATCTGTAGATACATATATATTTTAGGCCTCACCCTCTACCAATATCACATTTTGATTAATTACGAGTAATATATTACTATTATATACTATAATATATAATATATACGAGTAATATAGGTTTTTCAAATGAACTGTTTTTGCTAAAAAGTGTAAAAATCAAACTGAAAACTGTTATGTGCGCAGGAGGTTGGATGTCACCAAAGAAGATACACTATAAGCAGTGAAATTTACAGATTGCATAAGTGTTCAGTCCCTTAAGTGAATAGTTACTGAAAGTACCTTTTCTGGACAGGTGTTTTGCAGTGTAATGATTCAATTTGTGCCCATTCTTACTGGAAAAATGTTTGTTGGGGATTATTAATAGACTGCACTGTCTACAAGTCTCACTGTGATTTTTCTGCTGGATTCAAGTCACTGAAGGACTTGGCCACTGGAAGATATTAACTTTCTTCTCATCAAACCACAATGGCTTTGGCCTTGTGCTTTGGAACACTGAAACACTGGCTTACTAAATTGTAATTTTTCAACTTAGTTTTGCATTTTTGGGGAACGCATGCAGGTCTTCCTTTGTACTTTGCTCAGTCCTCACTCAGTTCCCATAGCATGATGCTGCCACCACCACCATGCTTTACATTTGGAATGGGTCTGCCTCTGTGATGTACTGTTTGGGGATTGTGCTAGATGTACTGTAACGCTTTGCATTTAGAGCAAAACATTTTTGTTTCATCTGACCATTGAATATTCTGCCACATGTCTGCAGTATATCTGATAAGACAATTAAAATGTGTCTTTTTCAGTATGGTCTTCCTTCTACCACACCCCCATACTGGTCAGGTTTTTGTATGGAATGGAATACTGTTTTCTTCTCATCTTACTGTTTGACCTCACCATTCATAAGAGATAAGTGACCTCCTGTTTGGTGCCCCTCTTTCACTTCATCCCTAACTCCTTTGAAAACTCCTTTGTCTTTGGGATTAATTTGTCACATCACCATGTGAGCTGTGGCTTGAAATCCAATATCTGAGGGTGCTTGCAGAGACTAATTTACCTAAAAATCCATTTAAATCACTTTAATTACACATAGATAGATAGATACTTTATTGATCCCGTGAGGGAAATTTGCCGTGCATTAGCAGCTTTACACAGACAACACAGCCACAGTGTAACGAATGATACAATAATAATAGTACAATACATACAATACAATCAGTACAGTGAGGGGTGCACTAAAAGACTTACTCACAGTCCGGACACACAAAGAACAAACTAGAACAGAACAGTATGCAGAAAAATCGTATAACACATATGAATATAAATATAGATGTAATATAGATATAAATAGATATAAATACAAATGTATTGCACGGGTCCCTGGCATATATTGCACAAAAAAGGTTGTGAACATGAAAAGAAAGAGAGCAGATGTAGCAGTAGATGTGTAGATGTGTTTAGTCCAGAAACAGGTCACTGTCAATGTTGCCAATGTTGACAGAGACACTTACGCTAATTTTGTGACCTTTGAAATTGTTCTTTTGCACCTGAACTGATTTAGGCTTTCTACAGCATGAGGGTTGAATACTGATGCAATTAAGAAACCTTTTATTTAAACATTTAATGTATTTACACAGTTACAACATATTTTTTTTTAGTTGTATCACATTTAAGAATAGTTCTGTATGATAAAGAATTTCTTGATCTTGATCACATTGTTTCTGTTACTAAAGTTTTAAGGTCTTCAACCTCAGAAAAAGACCAAAAAATAAATGGCAAAAATCAACACTTTGTATAGACTTATGAGAGTCACAGCCACCATTAGGAAAGAATGAAGTACAGAGTCTGGAAGAGTACATAACTATGTTATTTGAAATAAAGTACCTTGTTTTTTCTGGATCTGACACCTGATGTAGCTTTCCAGTTATTTCCCCTGGTCATTGCTTCAGTGTTTAACATGACATACAGTAGTCCTCATTGTCATTTTGGTTGTAATATTCAAACTTTTTAGAATTCCAGATACTTTAGTCAAATGTCATCATCATTTTCTCCACTGAAAAATGTAGGAAATGTTTGAGATCAGGAATTGTACTGGTCTCTCTTTTTTAATTCTTTCTCTAACAACAATGCCTTTTTGCAATGTGGTCATTAATACAGAATACCATACTTTGAGGAACTATGTACTGTATATGAATGAGTTCTATAATCTCTACAGATCAAGGAATTGAAATTACAGGTATATGTTTACTGAAGTAAGAGGAAATGCTTTCATCTGCAGCTATTTAGTATTTTGTTTAAAAAAAAAACAATAAAGTATAAGTAAATCCTTGAAATTTAAAAGTTTTATTTCAACATGATCTTCCTATTTCAAGTACAAAGTGTTCATTTGTTTAAGTAAAATAAAATGTAATTTTGAATAAATTCAATAAATGATGTTGTAGTCCCAACCCCTCAGAGTGGGTGTGCACTGTGAGCCTAATGTTTTCTCCCTTGTCATTGGTTTTCAGTGAATCTGCAGGCAATTTAAAAACAGGCATCAGTCCCTTTCTCTTATCACATTCATACATACCAAGGAGCTCCACCATGCCTTCGTTGTACTCTACCAACATGAGGCTAAAGTTTCCAGTCTTGGCCATAACTTTGGAGATTCTTACAATTATTTTATTTGGAGTATTTGTAACCTATGATAAAATTGATGCTCATCATGGCCCACAAAATAGCAATCATTCAAATGAACATCCTGACTTCAGTGCTTTGTACCCTGGTGAGTACTTTTGTGACCTGTTGCTTCAGAAGTTTCTAATGTTCGCTGCATGCTGTATGTAATTATACATTGTTTTCAGTTATCATTATAAACGTATTATTTAAAATGTCACATCGTTGTATATACTGTACCTTTATGATTTGCCATTCAGTTCTAAAAAAATGTTTCTGTGTCCTCTACTATTTAATTTAATTCCTGATTTGAAAAATATTTGCCATTATTTTATTAATTTCATTATTTTTATCTGCCATTATTTGCCAATATTTTCCATTTATGATGGAAATTACACCAATAAAATGAATATTTTAATTTTATGTTCTATTTACGTTTTATGGTATATGAGATGTTGTTTCTTCAATTACTTTTAAAGAAGACAATTGTTTTCAGCTTTGATTTTATAATAATCTATTTTTTGTGATTGTATTACTTTATACTTTATCTGTTTATGGTGAGACTCAAAATGTGCTGCACATTTTTATAAAATGAGACATTTAATGGCTCAGAATTTCCTTTCGGATGTGTTTTAGGTTTATGTGAACAGTCACTTTAAACAGTAGTGCCAATTTAATAATTTCACAGAAATTTCTCAAAATTTTGCTGCCTGTTTTTCCCTTAGTTTAATTATTTAAAAGTAATGCATGTAACCAAATGAGCCTTACTATTTAGCCTTGTGCTATTTACCACACAGAGCATTGCTTCATATTTGTCATGGTAAACATGATACATATTGCATAGATAATTCTGTTTTATTCAATTATTAAATTTACTGTATTTCTGTTTAATGTACTGCAAAAGTTTAAAGTGTTTTCAGTCACAAAACAAATTATTTTGTTTTGTGTTGTGGCAGATATATTGATTTTATTTTAATGATATTAGAATAAAATAATTTATGTTTTCCCATTAAAATAACTTCAGTTTGAATATTTATTTGAGAAACATTTTTTGCAGTGAGTCAGTAAAAATGCTAGCATGTAAAAATACATATCAGATGGGTGGGGTCCGCATGAACAGCAAAGATTACTACAAGCGTTTAAGTCTCTATGTGCAGCTGAGCATGTCTGCAAACAGTTTAGGACAGCCCTTTTACTAACGTGCAAGAAAAGAGTATAGTACTTCATGTTTCAGTTCACTCGGTGCTGTGTCGCCAGGTATAGAAATATGTGCCATAAGAACACTTGTCCAAATAAATAAAAATAATAATATACAGAACATTACTTTCAATTCAGGGTCACGGTGAATGGGTGACTATCCCAGAAAGAAGTAGGTACAAGGCAGAATGCACTCTGGATGGGAAGCCAGTCCATGGCAGGGCACACATGGACAAACACAAAGACACACTCACACCAGGGACAATTTTACAGAAGCAAATTAATTTACCAGTACAGTATGTCGTTGGATTGTGGGAGGAAACCAGAGCACCTCGATGAAACTCACATGAACACAGAGTGAACATATAGGCTCCACACAGTTAGCACCTCAGAATGGAAGGATAAAGTTGTTGTTGTTTTTTTGCTTAATATTTGATTCAGGAATATAGGAATCATATTTTTTGGTGTTGAGGGAATACTTTCAGATTAGACTGAACCAAGATCCCACACATCAGTCTTTAATTTTTGTAAGGAGATCTTGTAGTGTAAGTAACTCCCAAAATTGTATTCTGTATTCTCAGCTTTATTCTCAGCTTTTAAATCGTGATGACCTGCTAACAACAAGGTCATACTGTATAACCAGGCATAGTGACAGATTGCAATTGGCGTAATACTTAGTTTTTCAATAGGTAAAGATATCAATGCATTTCAATTGTACTTAAGTAGTTATATACTCAGAGCATGTCTGTCTCTGGTCCTGTATTACTGAATCTGAGATCTACTAGTGAAGCTAATTCTCTGTGTATGTTCTAAAACTTGATGAGACACTTCATTTCTGATACAATTATCTAAAATACTCCCTTCCTCAAAGAAGTCATACTAATTTGATTGAAATATTACTTGAATCATTTATATCAAGAGCAACATGGATCTACAAAAGGTCATCTTTAGTAACACCAGATATTGAACATCTATGTACAACTCAAAAGTCCAGTGGATTGATATGGCAAAAATAATACCACTATTAAAAAAGTGATGTCACTGTAGGATAAATGCTTTGAATGGAATTTTTTTCCTTTGAAGTTAATGGGATCCAGCTATGTAAATAATCTGTAGTGCCCCATTAGGAAATTAGCCAGCAAACAAAATTTTCAGCAATCAAGAAAAACAATGGCTCAGGCATGAAATGCATTTCAATCACATTAACTACAATTTAAAGGCACTTAGAGGCGTATTTGTGATACATATGAGCATATATTGGAACATACGCTGACAAGTCATTACCTTTAGAAATGTGTAATCTCATTTGTAATTGATAAAAAAAATCTAACAGACAGTCAGAAAGGATTTTTAAACTCAGCTTCTGCTATCATATCTTGCTGTACAGTTTCATTTGCCTGCTTATTCCCAACCTCTGTCTGTTTTTTGGGATTCATCTTAAAGGACACGTAGCATGGATTGGTTAGTTCATTAAAAGAGTTTATAACAGAAGTTCAGGAGGAAAGTCAGATCCTAATCTTTCCTACTTCTGTTCCCCTACATCCTGTATATATGTATATCTTACCTTCTAGGCCTTAGAACATTTCTCTTGCATCCCTCCTGCCACCCCAAGTACACCCCTGCAGCAGCTCCCTGGCTCATTCCTCACACACATGAGGAGGGGTTCGATCAGCCTCATCCTTACAGTCAGGCTGCCATTCTGCCAGCTAGGCGAATTATTCCAAATAAGCTCTAATACATCCTTCCCTCTGTCACATTCATAGGATGTAACTCAATTGCGGCTGTAAAATCACACTCAGCTTTAAGTCCTGAAAGCCTGAGACAGACAGGGTCAATGTGTGAAGCCATTCTGTAGCACTGTAGACCAGACCAGGAATAGGGTGAACCTCATGCACAGAAGCTCTCTCAAGACTCAACAGCCAGGCATTCATATGATTAGGATGTGGAACCAAAGACAACCCAGATTGATTTATCTTTTATTCCTCTTTGAAACTCTTTATCCACTTATCAGAATGGGCAACACACTTGTCTCACAGATGTTCACCCCTGATCCCTCATTCCTGAGGAATAACTATCACTCTTTGCTCCAAAACACTGTACTGCATGATGCCATTTTGACTTGGAAACAAGCCCTCTCTAATGAGTAAGATGGCTCTTGAACCTGTGATTCTCTTCAATTTAGCATATTTCTTAACTGATCTATGACTTCTCTGTGTTTATAAACAGGTAATAAGCTTATGTTATAACAGGTATAAACATACTCAACAGGGATCCTCTATGACCAAGGATGGACCCCTGTTTTATACAGTAAGAATCCAGATATTTAAAAAATGCTTTTGTGTGTGGTAGCACATAAAGTATGGATTCAATTTTTAGTTTGAATTATTTATTTTTTACTTAGCTTTATGCAAAAACTATATGGTAAAGCACATACTGAAGGGAAGCCTTTTGAACGGTTCAGATGTCAGAGTACATGTGCACTTTTCATCTTTGGATCTCCTTCGTTCAGCCCCTCCAGAGCTACCAACAAACCTGATACTGTACAGTGTATCTGAGCTTGCATTCTAATGATGGAGTTGATAATGTCTACATCTGTTACATTCCAGAGGCCTGTGAAAAAAAGAAAATTGCAGCTCCCATGATTGCACACGCAATTTTCTCCGTGCCTCACTTACTACCACCAGACTGTAAAAAACAGTACAGAATAGCATGCAAATTTTCTTGCATTTGCCATTTGCTTATGTTGTCCCGCCAGATGTGAATGTGCAGTTCCCTTGTACACTTATTTAAGAGACTCGAAAAAACAAAGTCTTAGCCTTCGTTTAGGAAGTCGATGCATTGCACCTGCTCTGCTCAACTCTCTGCACTCCCTTCTAAAAAGATTGGTTTTCCCTGTGGCTCTGAAATTTACAGTACATTTCCCGTTTGAGGACATTTTTATAACCTTATGATAATGCAAGCACTCAATGAGAACAAAAAGAAAAGTTTGACCTAAACACACAGAACTTATGAAAAGAAGGCAAATTAACAAAGACCAAATTATAAATGATAGTGCATTGAAAACCAATTACAGGAGGCTTCTATAGCTTAAAGATTGTGGGAGTCTGGAACAAGCTTACCAGCAATATTGTTGAAGCTGGATTTTTTTAAAGAAATGTCTAGATTAGACCCTTGGATCAACTAACTACCAAATGGGCTAGACAAATTAGCCTCCTGTTGTTGTCTTTTGTAACAATTGTTAAAAACTAATACAGGTAGGTTATGTTAATTAAAATATATTAATTGTCATTGTTTGCCTCAAGAAGCAAGTACATTTTTAATGGTTTTATAAGAAGTTTGTGTTTCTGCACTTCATTTACTTGTTAAGCTGTTGTCCTTCCACTGTCCCAGATTTGCCTATACTGTCCAGCTGTTGTCATCTTAACAGCTTTCTTTGGCAGTACTTAAGGTATTTCCAGAAACAGGGAAGGTCGAACAGTAATTAGGCAACAATCCAGTGAACTACACACTTCCTGTCCTGAATGCTGTACTGCAGCCCTTAAGGACAGATGCAGCCCACTGAGTGAGTGTGACAATGAATTCAGTCCAGTTTTTTCTTGGGTATTAGCATTAAAACTACAGTTTCTTTCAGTAGTGTTCAAAGGAAAGAATAAAGACTTTATAATTCAATACAAAATGGAATAATGCAGTTACAGTATTTGTTTTAGATATTTAAACTGTGTCAACTGAATTTATGAACAGTGATCACATTTGTTACATTACATTCAGAAACATATTTTAAAGGATTATTCACTTTAAATAAATGCTGTATCTAATCTTCTCTATTGCATGACATCTATATTTTCACTAAATAAATTTGATCATGCCCATCTTGATGTTTGGATTAGAAATACAGGTACGTAAAAGCAATGACCATATACTGTATACAGTACGAATACTTGATAACAACAATCTTGTATTGGGTATATTTGCCCGTATGGTATAAAGTGCAAAGGCAGGAACAAAATAGCTGCAGCAGCTGTGAGACCTATAACAAGAACACAAAATGCAGTTGTTTCATTAAAACATATGAAAGTCTACAAACAAAAGGAGGCTAGTTATTTGACCCACACCTTAGAGGGTTTTGAGGAAATTTAGTCATTAGCAATGAATCATCTTCTCTTATATACCAATTTCCATCCATCCATTTTGTAACTGCTTCATCCAAACCAAGGGACATGGAGGAGCCGGAGTCTATCCTGGCAAGCAACGTGCCCAAGGTGGGGTACACCCTGGATGGGATGCAAGTCCCTTGCAGGGTAGATACACAGACACACACTTACACCAGGGCCATTTTTTCCATGAGCTAATGAACCTACCAGTATGTCTTTGTACTGGTAAATCGAGGAAAATGGAAAACCTGGAGGAAATCCACATGGGGAGAACATACAATCTCCACATAGACAGCACCCCAGGTCTAGAACTGAACCCAGGGTCCTAACACTGTGAGACAGCAACGCTAACCACTGCGCCACCATGCTGGCACATACACTGATTTGTTCCAGCTAGTACAAACTTCAACACGAGTTAACACCACAGACTGCATACACACTATTCCGGGGCAGGTAAGGACAGCACATGGCCATTCATTCCATGTGAGCTCCCCAAGCCTATTTTAAACTTAATTCCCAACATATCAAATAGCAGTTGTAACACTTTACCATTATGTTTAAAGTTCGGTTTTAACTTATCTACCACTCTTTGTATTATTTTTTTAATTAATGAAAGGGGAGAAAATATCATAGGAAATAATAGATCTGTAAACCATAATATCATGTCTCTTACTGTAAGACCTGAGTACCTGTCAGTTTTTCTTTTCTTATTCCCAGCCATGTCTGTAATATAAATTAAAACTTCTAGGAGCTTAAAGTGAACATTGAATACTTTATACCTTTTAACTTTACCCTCAACTCAGAACCCATCCCCATCCTAACAACACTAATCCTGTAATCAATCAAATCATACAGTAAATTAAATTAAAAATACAGAGCATGGAGCTGCAGTTCTGTGGTAACAATAGAACCATGTGCATTACTTATTTGTAAAGCATTGAAAAGAAAGGTGCATAAATATTTTAACTATCTCCAGCTCTTTGAAGTATAAGAACAAATTAATTTATCTAAGAGCACCTAAAATATCAGAAGTATCTGGTAATTACATGTTTAGTTTGTAATAAAGGAAGTGTGGCTCATTACACAAGATTTCAAGTTTTGCATTGACTGCTGCACTTCTCCATGTACAATTACAGTATAAAGGAGCATTGGTCATCTTCATTTTCTTAAGATGGAAACCTGGACTATTGTCTTTAGTGTTAACTACAGTTACTTTATACCAAAAATGCTAAAGCATACCACTGCATTTAGAGATATATTGTTTTCCATTTCCTTTGAAAATCTGAAATTCAATCAGGTGACTCTCTTGAATGGTTCTATTGCAATAAGTGATTGTATTTATAGCTTAATGATACTGTGCAGCAGGATGGCTTGGCAGTTAGCACTTCTGCCTCACAGCTGTTACAATTGGGTTTGAATCTGGAATTGGGTACCTTCTGTGTGGTCCTTGCATGTTCTCATTGGTTTCACAGGGAGGTTTCTCTGTCTATGCCAGCTTCCTCCTACCTTACGATAAATGTTGGCTAGGTGGTTTGATTTCTTTATATTGTCCATGCATGTTTGTCCTTCAATGGACTAGCATCTATCCAGGGTATAGTCCTACTATGTGTCCTATACATCCAGTATAGTCACCACGATGCCAGGAATAAGTATGTTTCAGTTAATGGCTGAATAAAGATACTATATATTATGATGGAATTATGGTTCTATTATTCAGTCTGCCTTAATATTAATACATTTTAATTAAAGAAGTACTGTATAATGATCAGGTTGCAGTTTTGATTTTTAGACTTGTGAAGTGAAATAAATAAAATCAGAAACACATTCCTCCGAACATTAAAATATCCTGTATAAAACAGTCAAGCATTAAAAGTTCCTCTTTAAAAATCGTAAGGGAGAGAGTAGTTTGTTTTGAGAGTTCTTTATAAAGGTAATTCAAATCATGTGTGGAAGAAAAGATTCAGAGGACACAAACAAGTTAGGTAGTGATACTGAAAGGTTTATTTCATTTACGTTCTAAGCACATCTTAATTAAATTAATCTTAATTAGATTATGAATAGTTTCAAAAAAAGGTACTTCTTAAAAGTCAAACTAACTTAGAGTGGCTCAGTCTTCAAAATTTAGAGAGATAGCTAGTCTAATAGGTCTTGGAGCTTAATAAACGGTGCCATTCAATTCTGCTTTTTTGGTGTAAAATGTATTGCAAAACTCTTTGGTTTTCAGCAATGCCCATAGACAGTTCTACACAAATTTTTGAAAGAGTCTTTTATGTTACTGTACTTCTAGCTTTTGCATTAAATAAAAAAATATTGTATTTTTTTATTTCTCTCTTACAGTTGTGAAGAAAACAATTTACATAAGGTGGAGATAAGGAGATTAGGAAATGAATCCCCCAGTAGTTCAGCATCGATGATTCAAGTCTGTGCTACTAAATCATTTAACTTTAATTAATCAAGATTCCCCAACTGCAGCTCTCCCCAACTGTATAGGTCTCAATGAGGCAATATATAGCAACCACCCCTGGTATTTTCAGCTGGCCTGTGAGGTTGCACTGTTACACTGCTCCTTCAATCAGTTCTAACTCTGCTGTGAGCACTGTGAGACACGTGTGAAACACAGTGCGACATGACTGGGACACTACTCATGTTGTTTAAGGGTGGCAAGAGTCCTCATCCCCCTGTGCAGGTACCACGGCTGTAGCTACAAAGCAGAACTAATACACAGCTGGTGATTGCAAATAATCAGAAAGAAAAATAATCAGAGATGCTAGATGAAATACACAATACTGTATATGCAAATACTGCATCGGTAGAGAAACCCGCAGTAAGAGGACGTCCATACTACACATGCAATGAATATCGGCTTAACCCACCAGACAATGGGTGCAAAGCAGGATACACCCTTGACAGGATGCCAGTCACCAAGGGCACATAATGGATTTAAATAATTTAAGGAAATATGGCGCCCACTTTTAATCGACATGAATCTGTAATTATAAGGTTGTTTACATATTCATTTCCTCTGTGGATAACAGTAATTTACTTAGTAATTGATTTGTATTTTGATTACATGCATGTATTTGAAAATATTATAAACTTTTTTTCCCTGTTTACATAATTTTCTTTGTTTTTTTAAATCGCCACTCTTCTTGCAGGGCGGATGGGCCTTGTAGGTGGAATTCATTTGTTTTGTGGTTGTTCTCGTCACTTAAAAAATGGATTGAATCTCATTCTTTTTTTAATATGGGCACACTTAACAGAATTTTACACAAAGGGCTGGGGAGGATGGAACACGCTGCCAGTCCAGTTGTTGGATTTGTTAGTCCTTTCAGACAACTGCTGAATGAGGTCTTTGGTAATTGGTAGCTAATTGATCCAGGTTAGATAGGCCAAATTATGTTCTCTTGTTTCTAATGTCTGATGTAATCACTGGGCAGGTCAATGGGTTTTTCATCAGTATGACTTGATTAAAATGTTTGTTACACTCATGTGGCTGTTTTAACTTGCACTTAAATGTTTTATGACTAGCCTGGCCATTTATTTACTGTTACTTAGCATGAAGGCATCAGATCTGTACCTCCCCCTTTGTGCAGCGCCTAAGGATCTGAAGCCTTCACTAGGTACCAGATACAAACCGACAGCCAGAAGTCTCTGCTTCCTGGTTTTTAACTGTTTCTAATGGAGGACTGCAGGTCCTTCTCCTCCACCAGCTTTCTTTTTCCTATCCTCTTGCGACATACAAGTCAAGTCTCATTTCCCTGCAGTGTTCCAAGACGTACATGTGATGATCTTCATTGGTTTCGGATTCCTGATGACATTCTTGAAGAGATACAGCTTCAGCAGTGTCGGCCTCAACATGCTCCTGGCTGCCTTTGGTCTTCAATGGGGCATGCTGATGCAAGGACTTTGGCATATGCACCATGGCAAAATCCAAGTCAACATTCTTAGGTAATTACTGTGGCACACACTTCTTGCTCGCCCGCAGATGGTACTCATACATCCAAGCAGAGCCGTTTTAGCCTCGTTTTCTACACCACTGTGTACCGAAATGTTGCCCATAGGCAACCCTCCAAAAAATACCACATCAACCACAAAATTGTAAAACAGTGTGGTTCAACCCAGCTATATGTCACTGATTAACCCAGTTATACATTGATTGCTGTTTACAGTTTAGACAATAGTTTTATGCTTACCCTCTATTAATAAAAGACCATTACCAAATACAACATCATTTTCTTCATCAAACTTGACACCTTGTGACAGCTTTGAAAAGTATTTATGTGGGAATTTATGTTTCTAGTGACAAAAGACTAGAGTTATCTGATATTAAAAATGAGATAGTAGTAGTGAATTCAACTCTTTTCTTTTTGCTCACAGTATGATCAATGCGGATTTCAGCACAGCAACTGTTCTCATTTCATTTGGAGCTGTATTGGGAAAAACAAGTCCCGTCCAGCTCCTGATAATGACAATTTTGGAAATCACAATATTTGCAATGAATGAACATCTTGTTGTTGAAATACTACAGGTTAGTGTTTGAAAATACTTTCTTTTCTTTTCATCCTATGTTACTTGCTGAATTGCAAACACAAATCAAGGTCCATTCTTGCAGAAAATGCTATATTTAGTCATTTCTCTTTATACCTAGAGTACTGCACTGTCTCTGAAGCATCTGTATAGTCTATAAAATGTTAATTAGAAAATTAGATAATTATAAAAAAGAAGATAATTTCTTATTTTCTGAACGTTAGCAGTGCATTTGTTTTCTTGGAATGTTTTTGTTCTTTGGCTCTAGTAACACAGTAAAATGTACAGCTTTGTGAAAACATTTCTGTCACAAATGGTGACCCATAAATGCAGGGAGTGCTTTTAAAAGTTAACTTTGTAGTCCATCTACAGTAGTAATTTTAAAGATGCTAGGACCCTTTTTCCCCTGCAACAAGTTCTTTATATCCCCCAGAATCACCAGTGCATCCGCAGACCAGACAAGACAATTATCCTACATACAGTATTTACACATTTTATTAACATAACATAATAAATGACTACACATTTATCAGTCTACACATCTTGCACGACCCATGTTTTCTATAACTGCCTACCTGACACACAGAACACATCTTATCCACAAGGGGTACACACTCACAAACCAGCACAAGAACCCCATGGACCCCAGTTAACAAAATCAGTGTCTCAAAGGAAAAGTCCAGCACTATTATTCCAGAAACCAGTTCTGGTGGGTGACCCGGTGTGCCTTCTTCCACAGTACCAAAGGAAGGGTTGGAACTCTGTGTAGGTGGTTCTTAAGGTATCCACTTAATATCAGCCATCCTGAACAATGTGGTCCCTCATTGTGGTCCAGCTTCCAAGAGCCAATTCAACAGTTTGGTCTAATAGTGACAGAGAAGAGGCGTGATTTGAATAGCAAAATGTATTGGCTGCAGAAATGGAAAACAGCAATCTGCCTGTTGGAACCCCTTGATATTTATACACAGATAGGTGAAAGTGGATGAAATTAGGGTCCAACATCCAGAATATTTGTTTTAAAATCCATTTGACAAACCACTCTTTGCTAAGGATTCAAGCTTTTCTAGTTTTTTTGTAAATGCTGTTAAGAACAGGTTGAAGTAATTATTGTAGTTGTCATCCCCAACCAGGCAAGTGATGTTGGTGCTTCAATGGTAATCCATGCTTTTGGAGCTTACTTTGGGTTGGCTGTAGCCCGCATGCTCTACAGACCTGGTCTCAGCAACGGCCATGAAAATGATGGTTCTGTGTACCACTCTGACCTCTTCGCCATGATTGGTAAGATGAAAATGAAAATGAGTTAGTGAATAGAACATGGTTACAATAAAAAATATTATGTTTACAATCTTTCTATTAAATGTGCAAATACTAAATCTAGCATTGTATAGTTTTGTAATAAATTGTCATTTAAATCTAAATTTTAGCATGCATACAACTGTTTGTACAGTAGCCTATCAAATTTATTTTCTCTGTACAATTCATTCAGCTGAACAAGGACATTTGTTTAAATGTAGTGCTATGTAATTTTTATGTTGTGTTGGAGAAACACAGAAGAACAACTACTTGCAAATGCAATGTATAATTGCATTAAAAATAAACACTGCTTCATGCTGTCTTTTGTCAGGTTATTCAGTGAATTTTGAAATCAACAGATTTTTAAAAAAGAATACAATTAGACCTTATCTTGCTCATACAGATCAGCTTCTTTGAGTTGATCAATTGCTTTGTCCAGGAATCAACACCAAAAGGGTTCTGATCTGAATGTTTATGGACACACTCTACGATCCTGATCTTCACATTCACAATTCAAGAAAGTGCAAAAGCAGTATCTGAATCACATGAAATTACCCTGAAGACTGAAGTTCACCTCACAGTTACAGATTTTTTTATTTAGCTATTCACTTAGGGGAAAATGTAAAGTAAAAAAACAATTCTGGTATTATAAAGCAATGTTAAACCGAAGGAAATAAACAGAAAATAATTTCTAAGTTTGAAACCTTCAAGAAAACATATATTCCTTTGTTTTCCAGTCTACTGAAAGGCACTTTTGGCATTTAATGCCATCTGTTGGACAGAAAGTGTAACTGTTCTACTCTATAGGTGAAGTTCATTGTTTCCTACAGTATAATCACTTCAATTATGATGATTATAATTATTATTATAGTATTATATACACCTATTAGTTGTAGATACAGCAGTAAGAGCAGAAACTTGAATAATAAGAGTAAATATAATCATGATTTAATACTTTTAAAATGCATAGCATTGACGTGAAAAGTAATGGTATTTTCTACCCGGTAGTTCTTGTCCTTACTAAACTCCAACAATTTTCCTTTCTTGGCTAAATTTATTGTAAAGAGAAATGAAATTTGACTGGCTATTAAAGCATCTAAACAATATTACAAAACTACAATGCATGCTGCATTTCATGTTTGCACGTTTACTTTACCAGAATTATTAAAAATGTAATTATCTTTCTTAATCTTCAACATATATTATACACTAAATATTTCCTGGAAAAAACAGAGCACACAACTGTAAACTAGGTGGGAATACATTTAGATCTGAGCATAGAAGGCACTTCTTTACTCAAAGGGGTGTGGGAGAATCAAACAAGCTACCCAACCTTGATATTGAAACTGATAGACCGGCTTCCTTCCAGAAACAACTGGATGAGATCAGAGACGTTAGCTACTAACTTCCAAACAGACTAAATGGCTTGGATGGCCTCTTCTCCTTTGTAACTGTTTTAATGTTCTTATTTAACCAGATGTAATAATACCATTTCAGGGACAATTTTCCTGTGGATGTTCTGGCCAAGTTTTAATTCTGCCATCGCCGAGTCCCCTCAAGAGCAATACACAGCTGTCGTCAACACGTACCTGTCCCTGGCGGCTTGTGTGCTCTCGGCATACGCCATCTCAAGCCTGGTGGAAAAAAAAGGAAAACTGGACATGGTGAGGACATCAGCAATACATGTCTGTTAGTTGTAGCTAAATATAGCTCACCACGAATGACAACAACCCAGAATTAAGTTTATTGAAAAGTGTTTACTGAGTGTTGAGTAACAGAGAGACCAGAAAGAGTTGGCTCAACCCGCCTGGCTGAGGGTCAGTGCCCTGACCACAGGACAATCCTCCTGTAGGATGAGGAGTGACCATGGAGAGTCAGCAAAGGTGGAGATGGGCTGCAGGAAGAAAGATGAATGCAAAGAAGACAGAGGGCCTGTCCTCTTTGGGGGTTTGGGGGAGTGACGTCAGGGAGGAAGCGTTACAAGTTAGAGTAGCAGAGGCGAAGGAGAACTTGGATGCTGTCACCCCTCCCAAACTTTCATTAAAAACTCCATTTTGTCAATACAGGTGTGCTTTATTATCACTATTACAACCTCACACACAATTGTGGTTACATTATTGATAAATTGGTTTCTTTTAATTCATTTTAATTCATTAAATTCCTCTCCTATTACTCTGCCCTTCTGCTCTTGGTGCTTAACATAATAAATGGCAGTTTTTTAAATTACTGCAGATTGCTTGAATTGGGTTTACAGCAATGTATTTAAAGGGATTGTTCGGTGTGAGGGTTCACTTGTTTGTGGTTTTCATCTCTAATTGAAGCTTTTATTTGTTGATGAAACATGATCGATTATGTAATGGCAGAGTTGTGAAGATGATTCTTTGCACATAGACAGTGGGAGATGGAACATAACATTCCCATAAAGATGCTTTTAAAACTACTGAAGACATGCCATTGTGTAAAAATACAAATATGGGTTTGGGTAATCTGAATAATTTATCATTTCAGCCCATATCTAACATGCTTTTACTTGTGAATATGCTGTTGCTGGGCAACAAAATGGTTATCTCATTTTCAAACCCTTTCAGTTTGGCTTTAGTCAGGACTGAAACAGCTCTTGTTAAGGTTCTTAATGATCTCCTCATGACTGCTAATTTGGGTGCTCTACCATCTTAACTCACCTACAGTAGATCTCAGTGCTGCATTCAGTACTTTAAATCACGACATTCAACTTAATGAGTTGAGTTTGTACAGTATGCCATCTCTAGGGACTCCACTTACTGTAGATTAATTACATTTTACAGTATTACAATACAATTACAATTACAGTACCTCGCTCAGCACTGCTATTTTAATTTTCTTGGTGGCCTTTTGGTGTTCCACAATACTTGACTCTCTGCTTTTCGGTATTTACATGTTCCCCGTTAGTCAAACAGTAAAATTACATTGTCTAAACTATTGTTTCTATGTAGACATTTAGATCTACAGTATACCCACACTAAACCTGACAATAAGGCATCTATTTCAACACTCTTTTTAATTGCATTTGTGAAATAAAACATTGACAAAAAATGTTTTACACCTTAATTGGGATAAGAATGAGGTCATGTTATTTCCTTCCTCCTATCAGTTACATAAAAAGAATGCTGCAACAATAACAGCTGATAGCACTGTGCATGAGTTTTGATCCAAAATGAAGCATTTAGGGGTGATAAGTCTATAGTTTTTGGGTAGCATGGCCTTTTGTTGTGATGCTTCATAGTTCTGGAAAATAATCCCGAAAGAAGTCGATGACTCATCCACAATGGATATTTTGAAGTCTATCCTCAAAAGTTACTTTTTTTCTGGAAGGTTTTTTTTTTGTGGTTTTACTGTATCTTCTGTGTTTACTTTTTTGGTGTTGTACTGAGTGTGAGATGACTTCTTTATGACTGCATTATAAAAAATTGTATAACATTATTATCATTCTTATTATGACTATATCTGCCCCATTGTAGGAAAGGTTTGGCATTGCTGAACTGCAGAAGGGACTAGAAAGGCAGAATGGCCAGTAGATGTCACAACTGTTTTTTTCTTAAATTCAACAAAGTAAACACCTGAAAACTAACCAGAGCTTCTCTTCCTGTCTTGTCTGTTTTTTTTACAGGTGCACATCCAGAATGCTACACTAGCAGGTGGGGTTGCAGTCGGCACTTGTGCAGATATGGCCATTGGGCCTTTCGGCGCCATGCTGATAGGGCTTACGGCTGGAATCATCTCCACTGTGGGATTCAAGTTTCTGACAGTACGTATTTATATTGTTAAACCTAAGCATGACCTGGTGTAAGGAAATCACGCTTGTTGGTGTTTCTTTTCTTTTCTCAAATGTTTTTTGAGGCCTAAGGCACTGCGGCACTGCGGCACTGCCATTATAATACTGCTTGCTGCAAGTGCCAGCTGGCTTAATCCATTATAGCCTGCTTCTCCAGTAAGCAGGGCTGCATTGTTATTCCCCTCAACACGACAACATGTCTTGGCTTATATACTGGGCATTACAGCCATTCTGGTCATTTATGGATAGTGACATGAACCAGGCTCAGACTGGCCATTTCTGAATATGTAGAGCTTGACTTGTGTTCAAAGCAAGCATGGTAAAGCGACTCACTGGCCTGTCTGCAACCTTTCATAGGAGCTGGGAAGCATGTGAGGCAATGGCCCAGGACAGCAGTGCTCAGTCCTGGTCCTGGAGTCCCTCTGTGTCTGCTGGTTTTTGGTGCTGGTAATTGCCAGTGCTAATTTATTTCAATCTTCTTTCTGAGGGTCTTAAAAAATCTAAAAGAAATTTGACATTGGTATGAATACTGCATTAATTTGTGAGTTTCAGGACTGCCCTCATTGAGGTGTGTTGGTTGAAATATAACCAGTTGGACTTAATCAGAAGGAAAAACACTGACTCACCGTGGGAGTGTGTAATACAGTGTCATTCCCGCCTGTGTGTGTTTATGACCTTTTCATCACAGACTGTATGAAGATCTGTTTGTTCAGAAATAAGGGAGCAAATTCATAATAAGTACACTGAGGAGAGACAGCACAAAGTTCTGTGTGCTAAAGTTGTTGGAAATGATGCTCTTTAACTAGAGTGTTTGTGAAACCAAGATCCAAATGCAGAAAAAAGGTCTATACCAACAAGTAGGTCAATTACAGGTACCAATCAGCACTAGTAATTAAAAGCCCAGATGGACACACACATAGGATATTGCAAGACCATTGAACATTTTTACTGTTTCAGAATTTAAAGTTATGATTTAAGACAGGCTATTTGTTTCTTAATTTAATAAATATTTTCCCCATCGTATTCATTCAATATGAAACACACAGCTGAACACAGCACGCCGACACACCCCATGGTTACTTGCAAAGCCGCCCTGACATAATATACAGTTTTGCAGAGCAGATTTTCTGCTTTCATATCTATGTTGTTGGTTTTCCCTATTCTCAACAACACCCAAAGACATGCTGGTCAGGTTTGATTGGCTACTCAAACTAGAGCCTTCCTGTATCCCTGCAATGGACTGGCATCCCCTCCAGAAGGGGTGACATGCTCTCTCAGCCCCACCGTGCACCCTGTGTTTCTGGAATTGGCCCCAGCTTGTTGTAACCCTCACCTGGAAAAGTGTCTTTCGCTGGTGGATGGATTCAAAGTGCATTAGATTGTAGGGATGCAAAGAGTCACAGTGCAGTCCAGTGAAGGTCTGAGATGAGTTTAACTGTAACAAAAATGACCACTTCCAGAAAACACTGAAGGAGACACACACGAGGTGTATTTCCCACAGTGCCCTGAATTGCAATGGTTTTACGGAGGTTTTTATAGTCTGAGACCAGCCATGTTGTTTCCATGAATGGGGGATTTAAGAGTCTGCATTCTTGCATTCTACATATGGTCCAGTGGCTATTTTTGATGATGTTGTCTGCCATTCAGCTTTTTCTGTGGTGTCACATGCAGTACAACAGCAAGTGTCTGTTCAGAATTCTCCCAAGCCAGTTCAGGAAACCAGGTCAATGACCCCAACCCAGAGCCAGATATCTACAAGTTGAACCAAAATTTACATCACTTACAGTACATAAGTTCTCTGTGGGTCTTAGCTTCTGAAATTTATTATCTTATGTCTCATCATTAATACAAATACAGTATACTGTATGATTATATGGTTTTCTGCAAAAGGTATCATTCTTATTTTTTTAGCCTGTCTTTTCATCAAAACTGGGTATCCAAGATACCTGTGGTGTTCATAACCTCCATGGTATGCCTGGAATCCTAGGAGGGATTGCTGGTATCATAGCTGTGGCACTGGGAGCAAAAAGGTGAGATTCTTTATTTTAATGTATAGTTCATTCTCAAGTGTACAGATGCTGAGGTTCAATTTACAGGTCATGAAGACTGGGAGTAAAACTTCTCTTTTTAATGGAGTTTGTATCAAAAGTTTGGGAGGGATGATGACAAAGGTATCCAACTCGGCTGTCAGTGGTTAGCAATCCCTCCTGATGCCATTTCCTAAAACACCCTTCTCTCCCTCACGTACGTCTTTTAGTGTCCCACCCTCACCCCATCTCCACCTCTGCAGTTGCCCCTTAGACACTCCTCACTCCACATGGTGGTCCCAGCCTCATCGTCCTCTGGCCTGGAGGTTAGACCACAGCCAACCAGGTTAAACCAAATTTATTGTGACTAAACCACTCAATAAAGCTTTCTGTATGCATAATTCTTGGGTGTTGTTATTCCTAGTATTCACGGTAGTATTACAGTACACATGGCATATTGAATTAAATGGGTTAGATAGCTTGTGAACTGTTGAGATGGAGTATTTTCAGAGAATACACATCTAAAGTGGTATGACATCACAAACTAATGTCTAGTTCTGTCACAGTTGTTGAAGTCTTAGAAAAATCCGGTGCTAGAAAATGTACAAGTGGGACCTTCAGTTTAAGAACGTAAGACAGTTACAAGGAGGCCATTGAGCCTGTCATACTCATTTAACTTGTTAGTAGAATATTCATTTCTCATCCAGCCTTTTCTTGAATGGTGTGTCACCTGGTTCCATACAGCCATCACTTTTTGTGTAAAGAGGCAACTCAGTTTCTTTTTTTTATTTGCTGCTGAGCATAAAATTATCTAAATATTGCTAATTTCTATGTATAATATAAGAATTATATATATTATAAGAATTGCAACACTTCTTACTATTTATTTAATTAAAAAAAAAGAAATTGGGACTAAGCATGGCCAGGACCTTTTTCAAGGCTGTTCATCCAAAGAGTGCATCTTCTCACACACTTCCCAGGGCTCGAACTTCCCAGGGCTAGTGGGGCAAGCTGCAGTGCTGTTCTGATGAATCTGTGTGAAAGAGGAATACACACTTGTCAGCCCTGGTCAACAGTACACTGCCTTGCTCCCTGATACATTCAACCTGAGTCTAGATAGTCTATCCTGTATCCTGTATCCTTCAGTCAGATCCTATTCTCCGATGAAACAAGAATCAAATTCCTTCCTGCTCTCCTGGCATAATGTTGACTTTCAGGTTCATTCTGTCCGTAAGCAAACACACACCCCAGCAAACCTTGAGAATCGAATTCCTAAAGCTCATGTTAGAGCTGCAAGTGAAGAGGGTGTCAATGCAGTGCCAGCATCACCACAGAAAGTATTGAAATGGTGACTTCTTTGCCCTTCCTTTTCTAGGTAGGTGGAGCTGAAACAGTAAGCCCTAAATTAGAGTTAGAAATGATCGAAAGTTAAAAATGAAATGAGAATAAACCCGTTTCTAAATGATTAGGGTGTAGTTATTTTATAGAGCTACACAAAGACAATTATTTTCATTCATCGTAACATTCTAAAGGTATCTTAGATACTTTTTGGACATTCAAGACTTTCTCCAGCACACACAGGATATTGCAAGACCATTGAACGTTTTTACTGTTTTTGGATATTGCATTCTCATTTTTTTTTCCATTTTCTTGTCTCTCAGTGGAAATGTTGTCATGCAAGTGGCAGCCTTGGCGTCATCTGTGGGCATCGCAATTGTGGGAGGAGCTGTGACAGGTTTGTCTGACATCTATTCCATACTGCATCACCGGCACCAGTGAAACCACATAGAACTACACACAGGGGCCGCCACAGGCCTAGATCCTTTATCCATTTGGTTGCATTACTGTGTAGCATTGTACTGAGATTAACTGTACAGGACACTGGGTTAATGCCCTGGGTTTAAAGTATGAACTGGGTACAATCTCTCACTCCTCAACATGAGCGGGTGACAAAATTAAATTCACAACCCCAACTAATGAAAGAAGGCTTATGGAGGAGGGCGTGGGGTGGGTCTTAACACATGAGCTGTATTACCCCAAATACTGTAAGTGTTTAGTAACAGCCCCATAATAAAACCAGAAAAAAAATATTTGTAAGACAAATACAGTAGCGATTTAAAATGTTAATTGAAAACAAACGTGTACAATAATTATATGCCATGGTTACACAAGATAATTCTATATTCAAAAATGGGTTCCAACAGCACTGAATTGAGAGAATGGCTATAACAATGATATATTAGCACCATATTAAATCATTTCCTTACATGTTGACAGGTCTTATTATGAAGCTGCCCTTTTTAGGACAACCGCCAGATCAAAACTGCTTTGATGATGCCGTTTATTGGGAGGTATGTAAAATGAAAAATTGCCAACCTGATAACCATTTTAGTTGGAAGCGTAGAGCAAAAGCACAATAAATTCAATACAGTATTTGTGTCTGTTGAAGCCCTGAGTAGAACAGAATTTTCATCCACACAGCAATAGCACGTAAGACAGGTACTGGATACAGGCTTTTTGTTTTCCAGAGGATTTTTGCTTCTGTCAGATCAGCACTGTGCTTATGATTGGTGGGCCAAGGTTTAATCCAGGCTTTAGGCCGTGTAAAGTGATATTGTAAAGTATGTCAAAATCAATTAGACATAATGTTGCTTAATAAGAAAGTAGCAGCATCTGAGTCAGTATCTTAACGGCAAATCAAGTCTTAAAGGCACAGTTATAGACTATGTTTTATTTCACAGTAACATGTGTGTAATCTGGTGTGTTATATTCCGAGAAACAAGGGTTCATGACTTATTTCCCTCATTGATTTAAAGTGAATTAAATGTGAATCTTAACATCTTTGTTTTTCTAATAATTTGATAATTGTTTTTACTTCTTCAGGTTTGCAGAGTGACTTGTCACTGGCATAAAAAGAATTAGATTAAACAAATAATGCACTTTTATTATATAGCTAATTTACCACTAATGCGCTTGTTGATATAATTACCAAATCAGAATTCAAAATATGAATTATTTCTTGTAATTCCAAGGCACGGTGACTGACCTTTAAATTATTTTCATATATTACAAATGAGACAAAAACTTATATATACAGTAGATAAACTAGTAATAATATTTAATAAAGAAATCTAGATAAAAAATGATAGTTAATAAGAAATAGAAATTAAACATTTATCATTTCTTAAACCAGAAGATTCATTTTTAAACTTGTAGACATCACAAACATCTCTAAAATGGAATCCATTATTTGGTAATATACAGTCATATTTTAAAAACTACTTCAATACCTGGAATACATTAAAGATGCACTAAAATATTCTTGAGTATGGATGTACTGTGTATGCACATCAAGGCCAAAAGCCAGCAATCTAGTGAATCTGGTTGTGTCCAGGCCAATCTAGTTTTGACAAGACGTTTCCACTTTTACTAAGATTAAAACCAGAGTGAAGATTACTGTAAAACTGCTTCACTGCATGAGGGTGAGAGCTGATTAACTTGGGGATTTGTCCAGAAGTTCTTGGTGAAAAGAAACGTACCATAACAACAGGTTAAACTCTTCACATCTCCAGGAGGTGGACAAAACAATGGAAGCACTGAGTAATATATGAATATTATTGACTAAAAAGAGTTGGGCTGCCCTTTGTCTTCATGATGAAATTGGGCACAAACTATTTCACCTCTTTCAAAATCTGTTAGGTCCCTCATGTTGCTGTAGAAACCCACATCGATTTTAAGACATCTTTCATGGCGGAAACATATTGGCAATTAGTATTGAAATGAATATGAAACACATGTACAATCCTTTTCACTTTAGTAATTTAGTAATTTAGTTACTTCGAAATACGAGTCCTTTTATGAGTTTTGTTAAGTGTTTCTATTATTTTATCCACCCCCTGCATGTACGTGGGTGTAAAGGTGTATACGTACAGCAAATATATACATAAACTGCCCCCCTAATCTTTCACCCGGACTATGATCTGCCTCTGTTGGGATTCATTCATGGTAGCTTGCAGTTTCTGAGGGCACTCACACAGCGTCAAGGCCATTGACATGGGCCAATTCTGCCATGCCAAAGGACTGAATCCTCCACCACTGTAGAATTCTACACCATGTAAGTTTCAAAGTTGGTGGTGTCACTTCTGTGACACGTTCACTGCGCTGAGCCCTGTACTCTGCAGGTCAACACTGCCAGCCTCTTTGGGCCCACACTGGCACTGAGACTGCTCACTCTCTCCTGTCATTAAAGCCTGCAATATCCAACAGCAGTGGGGGTGATTGTGAAGGTCTCTCTTGCACAGGTACCTGAAGAAGAGGAGGAGCATGAGGAGAACATGACTCACGGCGACCACTCCAAGAACAAGGCAGAGCCCTGAAGACCAGCTACATCGAGACTACCTTCAGCAACCTTCAAATAATATACAGATTAGGAGACACTTGGGCCATCTCACTTAGGTGTCTGAAAATTTTGAAAATTTTATTCATGAATTATGGTTCAGCATTGCTTTTCATATTATTTTGGCTTTTAGCTACAGGACTGTTTTCCTTGGGTCTACACACATACATATATCTAAAATGAAAGGTATGTTTTATGCTGAATATAAGATTTAGAAAGTAAATACAAATTTTAGGACATAATTCAGAAAAAAAAATCCTAAAACCTCTACTAAAATGTAATGATATATTATACATATATACTGATGGAAAAAAGAAACACGACACCTCCTCCTCCACACTCTGGCCCTCCCGTCTGCTTGGAACAGGCTGAAGAGTGACTCATCTTTAAAGAGGACCTGATGCCACTGCTGACGAGTCCATCCCAGCCTCTGTCTGACACAAGCCAGTCGGGTGTGATGTCTAGGATGTGTGAGCAGAGGGCCTCTGACAGGTCGCCTTGCTCTAAGGCCAGCAGCATGAAGCCTCACTGTCCTGTCACTGATGCGGGCATTGTGTCTGCCGGCAGTTTCAACAGCAGTACAGGTGGCAGATCTGAAATGATCTCTCAGATGGACCAGTCTGATGTGTCGCTCCTGCTCTGGTGTGGTCACTCGAGGGCGACCGGATCTTGGACGGTCATCTGTGCTGCTGGTCTGCTAAAACCTTCTCTGCAGTCAGGACACTTACAGTACTCCAGAGTGTCTGGCAACGCTGGCACATGACATGCCTGCCTGCAGAATGCCAATGGCCCTCTCCCTTGCTTCTGGTGACATTCGAGGCATTATGGAATGCACAGAAAACTGACTAAGTGTGGCCTTTTTCTTGCAGTGACCTAAGCTTTGAATAAAGGCCTTTTTAAAGGTGACCTGATCAGGCATTGTTCCACCTGGACCTTGCTAGGTAAAAGTGCACCTAACAAGCTTTTGTGTGATTGGTAAGTTGCAATGCCTCGCTACACAAGCTGTATTGCTGGTCAGAGGGCTTAAAAAAAATTGATAACTTTTTGTGAAAGTACATAAGCTATAACTATAGTATTCTCATTCCAGAAAATGTTGCGTTTCTTTTTTTCATCAGTATATATAGCCTTTACCCTGGCCTGAAAAATAGGACTTAAAATGAATTTACTATTGCACACACTCTCACCTCACAGACAGGTATATGTGACAGCTCTATCTGAGCCAAATATGAACTCAGGCTTCTTAAGTGTAAAATTATTCAGCATTTTACATTCAGTACATGACTTTTTACAGTACTTAATTTTCAAAGATATTATAAAATGAGCACAACAGATGAAAAGTGTGTTTTTTAGTTAATTTTGTTTATGATGTATTTACGTCTTGAAATAAATGTATCAAATGCCTTTTTGAACAATACGTTTTCCATACATATTCAATAAATACAGAGACAAGACATAAATAAATGTTCGAGTTTAGAATGAAAACACAAAATGAATGAAGGCTTTTGTGGTAGGAAGTATTCCACTTAGAATATCTGTAGATAATCTTTTCAGTCCAGCATATCTAATACTTTTGCAGTATTACAGTAACATTTGCATTAAAATGAATTTCATAAAGGAAGTTAACATTTTACAGGATATATTCTCAGTGGGTTCATATCTTGTGACTGCACAGGCCATAGAAGAGTTTGCCTTCTATTCACTTTTATGTCTAGTCTCTCTGTACTTCTCTTTTGCTTTTTCTCTAGATAAATTAATATTTAATCTTTCTATATCTTTGTGTTTTGCTCTTGCAATTCCCTATCAGTTTATAGAGCGACTTGCTCCAGAGAACTATTTCCTCTTTCTTTTAATATAGCAACATTGACAATGTAAACAAGAATTAGCCATATTTTCTTTTTACAAAGAGTTTTGCCATTTTTAGTACAAATGTATTTCCTGTTAGAAGAAGTGAAGTAGATTTTTTTATAATTGGAGAAACTATTAGAATAACAAGTAGAGTGAAAGAAGAGTAATACTAGAATAAATACATATATTTCAAAATAAACTAAGCTAGATAAGATTTTGCTAAAGTAATAATACATTAGTTTTCCAAAGATACTTGTCATGATGTTTTATGCAGTATCTAGTGAACCATGGTGCAGAATGTGTTATAGTGTAATTTCATAATCATATATATCAATTTAGCAGAAAATCTGTAAAATAAGCTGAATAAGGTCTATTTTCATGAAAATATTTATAGGCCAAAATGTGATCTTTTTTTTACTTATGTCGCCAGCTATAACAATGCTTTTAATCATATTTTAATAATTATATACAGGTGTTTTGTACGGTGCGATTGAAATTATTGATGTTGATGATAAATAAAATTACTTATCTATAAATGCACAAAAAGAGAAATTATGCCGTATGCTTTTAACTTTCTTTAAGACATTAACATTCGTCTAGAACTGCCAGTTCTGATCCTGAAATGCACAGAAATACTGTAAAGTGTCTTCGGATTTCCTAACATCTCATCTAGGACAGTATGAGTAGCTTGGTCAGTAAAATGCTTCCTCCTCAAGTGCAGGTTGGACAGTCACTCAGATATTTCTAGCTTGGATCTGGGGCATTTCATTGTCTGACTGCCTCTGGACTTCTCCAGACT
Source organism: Atractosteus spatula (assembly GCF_055471065.1). Lineage (NCBI taxonomy): Eukaryota > Metazoa > Chordata > Actinopteri > Semionotiformes > Lepisosteidae > Atractosteus > Atractosteus spatula. The sequence continues at coordinate 34,661,797 of NC_142707.1, forward strand.
AGTGAGCCTTTAGCTTGTGGATATCTATGAGCCTGCAGCTCATTCAGCAGGAGCTACATCAGCCCTGCTGTTTCATGCCTGAGGTCCTTCATTGGCATGGGGGATTTGAAAAAATAATAGGGTAGTTATCGATGGATGCATGTGTTTTCTCTTCATGCCTTCTTTGTTGTGGCTTCCAACTTCTTCAGTTGTTTTTGTCATTCAAGGTCTCCCTTAGATGCAGTTTATAACTTCTTTGATAAAAAAATTAACATTAGACTTCAAACACAAACAGGCTGCAAAGAAGTCTCGTACAAAAACAATGTGTGCACCTTTTCAATGTTTTTCAATTAGTTAATGAACATGAGCTAAAGAAATGAATTATTAAGACAAAATCAACCATCTGTCCGCTAGATCGAAAACCCACTCAACTAGCTAAATATTCCCTTGAAGTACTGGCAGGACCTATGATTAGTATGATGAAAACGTCCCTTGCATCAGGCATTGTTCCTGACCAATTTAAGCTAGCGGTTGTTAGACCGCTGCTAAAGAAACCAAATTTGGATCCACAAGTTCTAAACAGCTACAGACCTATCTCAAATGTTCCATTTTTATCAAAAATTCTTGAGAGAATAGTTGTGGCCCAACTTCAGTCTTATCTGGATTCAAATAATATACCGTACTTGACAAATTCCAATCTGGTTTTTGCCCAGGCCACAGCACTGAAACTGTAATAACAAGAGTTGTAAATGATATTCTGTTAGCTACTGATGCAGGGAATGCAACAGCGCTTGCGTTTCTAGATCTTAGTGCTGCCTTTGACACAGTTGACCACTGTATTTTGTTACACAGGCTTGAGTCTGAGGTTGGCCTATGTGGAACTGTCCTTAAGTGATTTACCTCCTATTTAACGAACCATTTTCACTATGTTCAAATATCTAATATTTGTACTGCTTTGTCACTGTCACCGGTCAAATCTGGGGTACCACCAGGATCAGTGCTCAGACCAATATTGTTCTCTCTCTACATGCTGCCGCTAGGTAGGATAATATGAAAACATAATATTAACTTTCATTCATATACTGATGCCACTCAAATATACATTTTGTTTACACCAAACAATTCTTCTATTATCACTTTAGTTAATTTCAGTAATGAAATAAAGTCTTGGATGTGTGAAAAATTAGGTTCTGTTGTTTGGAGGCAACAGTGCAGATAGGACTGCTATACCCCCAGCACTCAACTCTGAGGGTTTAAAATTTTGCCTCAAAGATTCAACACGTAACTTAGGAGTTATCTGAGACACAAGGTTCTCATTTAACTCTCATGTTCATGCAGTATCAAAAGGGTGCTTCCTACAGTTAAGAAACATTGCAAAACTAAGGTATTTTCTCTCCACTCAAGACACAGGGAAACTAATACATGCTTTTGTATACAGCAGATTAGATTGCCCTACTATCAGGGAGTACCTATCACACTTTCAAAACCTTACAGTGAATTTAAAACGCAGCAGCTAGAATTGTTACCAGTAGTAAAAAATACGGCCACATAACACCCATACTTAGCTCTCACCATTGGCTTCCTGTTAGGTACAGGGCAGACTTCGAAATTCTTTTACTTTCTTACTGTATAAGGCTTTCAGAGGTCAGGCACCTGTCTATTTAATGGAGCTGATTAATGTATACAATCCAAGTCACCCACTTAGATCAAAGAACACAGGTATTCTTCTTAGTCCACATATTAATAAAAAAACAGCTGGCAGTAAAGTCTTTAGCTACAGGGCCCCTAGTTTATGGCATAGTCTGCCAGCCTACATACAGGATGCTGAGTCAATTTTAGGATTTAAATCCAGACTGAAAACCTATTACTTCAGCCTAGCCTACTCACACCTTACATCATAGGTCGTTGCAACTTTGGCTGCTGGTGCTGCTGTACATGCCATTGTGTGTCTCAGTGTTGGCCTTCCAAGTCTGCTCTGACCAAACTATCCTATTCTCCTCCCTACATGTCGGGGTGGTGCCCGAACTGGGCACCATCTTAGTTGGATCCTTTTTCACTGCCATGAATCCAAGACGGACATCGCGAATACAGCTATCATTTAGGAGGATGTGGTGGTCTTCAGATATCTGCATGGAGTACTGGCACACAGAAGAACATGAGGAGCCAGTTGACCTTAGACCCTTAGAGTTTTTTTTCTCCTTACAGGGGAGTTTTTGGTTCCTCTCCTCTGTTGTCTTCTGGCTTTTTCTCTTTCTGTATTGTAATGCCATGAAATATTGTCACACAGCTTTGTTAAGTGCCTTGGGGTAACCTTGTTGTGAAAGCCGCTATATAAAAATAAATTGAATTGAATTGAAAACCCACATACTGCTGGTGGGCTGTCCTTGGTTTCTCTCACTGATACCAGTGCTGACCCCATCGGCCATGATAGCTTCTACTACACTATGATCTGCTGATCTAAGCAAGACATGCTCTATATTTGGTTTCTCAGCTTTGTTGATGCCAGGGACTGGCTGATTGACTTTCTAAACTGCAGTAGACTGTGTAGTCACAGTAAAAAGCCAAGGCCACTTTCATCTCCTTTTTATTGTCAAATTTTATTCTATAACCTTTCAGCACATGACCTACGTGCAAATGTGAGATGCGAAATTGCAGAGAATACACACTATGGCTCCATAAAAATCTGAATAGTATTAAACTTTCCCGGTTTAGTGTGGATACTAGCAAGAAGGCCAATGGCCTGTGTGGATCTCATTCAGAATTGAGATACTTCTCACAAGTACTGTTCATCACAGTTTTGCATAATTCTAGACAACCCATCATACTGTTACACATTACATGTGGGACAAAATAAATCCCATAAGGTCAATATGCCACACATGCATCCTTCACAGACAAGGTGCTGCTGAATCTGCTGATGCTGGTTCTGATCAGGTCAGAAGCCAGCTTGCACCTGACCCATGTCCTGTGACCAGTCACTATAAGGCCATAGAAAGAATGCAGCCACCACCTTTACCCAGTATCTCACAGTCCACCATCCGGTTTCAAGCTAATATCGACACAGATCATCTGGAGAGACAGGAGACTAGCTTTGGTATATATTGATATGGTATATGATTTACATATAGACAAACAGTTGGCATTTGTATTCAGCTGAGAAATAAATTTAATCTCTCTTACTCACGATGTTTTCTACAAATTACACAAAAAAAGGAAAAATTCCAATCTTTGAAGTCATGTCATTTGATCATTTTATGAGTTGCTACATCTTCCTTCAGATGCCAGACATTTGAATCAAAATGTATTTATTTCTCTGCCACTCATGTATCGGGCTCCAAAAGACATCTCAAAGACGCCTGGGTTAAAGAACTGAATGCTGAGGTGAATGATGATAATTGAGCAAAGGCGTTGTCTAGAATTCAAATCTGTTCAGTGAATGTCAGATGTATACTAATTTGATTCAATTTAAAGTCATGTAGACTTCATTGCTCAAAGAATAAGTTGAATGGAATATATCTGTCAGTTTCCCTACTATGTAATAGATGTAAAATGGCAGAGGGCTCCTTAACATATTTCTATTGTCTCTGTCTTGAGTTCTAATTTTTTAGTCAAATATATTCCATTGGTTTTCTCAGGTTCAAAGGAAAGTCATTACTCCTGAACCAATATTTGCTCTTTTTGAAATCTTTTTAGAAGCTATTTCAACATTCACATTTGAAGAACAGTTGGCCTTGATGATTGGAATCATAGTAGTTAAGAGAATGATGAATTCTCAAAGACTGGAAATCCTCCATCTCTCCTTGCTTACAGAAATGCAAGTGTGAAATGAGAACAATTGCTCATATGGGGAGGATATGTTTTTGATTCTTATGTCACCTGAAAAATTTCTGAGGGAGTAGGGTTCCATTTTACAAAAAGGAGACTAACAATACCGGGCTGTTATTTATTTCTTTTATATGCTTATCAAAGTATAATTTAATAATAATTCCTTAAACTTATATAATGCTTTTCTGGACACTCCACTCAAAGTGCTTTACAGGTAATGGGGACTCCCCTCCACCTGGATTGATGCTGATAGCGGTCTCATGCTTGATGAAACTCATACTGTATGTCTGGCATCTATTTGATTATTAATTTATCTGTTAATATATCGTTATATATTTCATTTTCTTTTTTTGTATGTTACTGATTTTTTTATAATTTCTTTAGTAATATTGTTAAGTAATAAAAACTGAAAAGATAAATTAAAAAAAACATAGATCAGATCCTGTTCCTGTTCTAGTTTCCACTGAAGTAAGGAACCCCCAAAATGACATTGCTGGGTTCCAGCTGGGATGAGTGATTTGGAGTAGGTCTCAGTAGTTTATCAGTAATCGATGAGGAAGCACTTTGCATTAATTTTCTTCGAATCAGAGTTGTGAACACAGCCAAGCATTTTCAGTGGTCTCATTTGTAAGTATTAACTTACAAATTAAAACTAAATGACAATCTAAATATAGTGACATGTGGAAAATATTACCATATTTGACTGTCCGATTTAAGATAGATTACAGATTTCCACCTTAACAACAATGTTAAGTCTTCCTTATAAGCGAAATGCATTATGGGACGGACAAATAGTAATGTTCCGTGGTGTTTGCGGATGTGTAGATGTGTAGTTATGGTTTATTGATGTATGCATGCAAAATCACGATGTAATAACATCATAATTTACTATGCGTGCAAAAATAAATAACTGGGTTAATTAATTTACCTCTGTAGTAAATTCTGTAGTGATTAAATACAGGTAAGTAGCGCTAGGAAAACAATGTTAAAGGGAATTGTGCAGATTAGCATGGTAAAGAAATAATGACATTTTACTCACTTTTGTGAGCATAGAACATAATGAGTCATAACACATAAGCAAAGTATTTACCTGTACAAAGAAAAAATATTAAGTTGTAGTTTTCCTCTCGGTGAAGAAAATAGTTTCTTCTCATTAGTTATGTTGGTCCTCTTCATTGTACTTGGCACGTGTTACTATTTTTGTTTAATTGGATGCTGGATATTCATTGCTGCTGATTTCCTAAGAGTACTTTTATTATATCTGTACGTTACTTTTTTTATCAAAATGTATACACAACGATTATTTGTGCATTAACTTTATATAAGAATAACCAGTGACCGCAGGGATTCGGAATTAAGGATCTCTTGCATTGGAACTGTTGAAGATTTTAATGTAAATCACGATACTGTTTAAAATAAGAAAAACGAACTTAAATGCATAAAAAACAAAGACCTCAAGGTTATTTTAAAGCGAGGATATTTTATGTCTTCTCCTTATGTCTTAATTAAAACTTGATAGAGACCAATAAGGAATCACATTATTAATAATAGACGTTTATAGCGTTAAAGCTAGTAGCCCTCTGTTCCATGTCCAGATGCTACAGTAAGTGGAAATCTCTAGGCCCTAGTATCCTATGAAAGTAAGAGGGGAGATAAAATCAAGTGAAAGACATTTCACAAGATTGCCTTACATAAGGCACAGTTTTCATTATGCTCCCCTACAACTGAAGCAGCTGTTGCTCTTTCCTTTCTGACAGACATGGATTCCAGAGAAAAGAGGAAGAGGGACTGTGAACCTGAGGTAGAGGAGACGGGAGTAAGGGGCAGAGGTCAGTCATGGGTCTTTCTGTTTTGTTCCAACCAGTGTGTGTATACAATTTCAGTGTGTTGTCGCAGTCTGTACAACAAGTCAGTAGACCAGGACATGACTTACATTCAACCGATAAAAACAGGACAAAGACATGAAATGAAGAATTGAGATAAGGGATTTTAAAATCTGAAAGTGTGAAGCAAACTAAATTAAAGGATTTTGTTATTTAACTTGCTTCATCGGTACACATTAATTTCAGAAAAGCACACAGCACTTACTGTACACCTTAGGCTGTCCTTGTTTCACTTGATGTTGGTAGTGTAGTGACAATGGCCATATATCATAATGCTATGGCATTACAATTTAAAGGTTATCTTCATAAGAAAATATTTTTTACAAAAAATATTTTTTTAAAAGCTGTGATAATGTGTCATTTTTCTTAAGCAGGCATCTGAAAAGTAACTGCTTCTTTTGTTGTGCCAAGGCAGCAGACATGGTTGGACACCAAGATCAAGTCATTCTAACTTTTAAGGGGACCTTTTACACGCGCATTGTGGGCTTCTTGAAACATAGTAAACGAAACTCGTAGGATACACTGTCTAGACCAGCATTGTTCAATCCTGGTCCCTCAGAACCAGTGTGTCTGCAGGTTGTAAGGGTGTCTTCAAAGCAGCAGCACCAGAAGAGAGACACTGTTTAGTTGTCCAGCTAAGCCAGTAACCGGCTGGTTTAGCCCATTAACAGCTGAGATGGAATAAAACACACCAGTCCTCCAGGACTAAGATCCAGCATCCCTGATATAGAATACCTGGGGGATTCAAACAAGAAACAGCTTTTAGCTTATTCGTTGAATAGATACTCTTAAAAACCAGGAGTATGGTGCCATGTTAAAAAGGCATGCATCAGTGCTGTTAAACGCACTGAACGCTCTTAATGACGCAGAGCACTCCAGACAGCTTTCACAGGCTTAGAAGGTTACACAAGCTCATTGATGGCCTCCATGGTTTTGATTCACAATAAGCAGGGTTTCTTCTCTGTTTTGACTTGAACAGGAAAGGAAAGGAAAAAAAACAAGTGCAGCCGCAGCAGATCATCCTCAAGCTCTTCGTCGTCGTCGTCGTCGCCTTCATCCTCTTCCTCCTCCTCCTCCTCCATGTCCTCTTCATCTTCGCGCAGCAGGAGCAGCTCGGGCAGCTCAAGCAGCAGCGGTAAGTGCAGATTCCCGCTCTGCCTTGCAGTCTGGATGCTAACAGGACTTCCCTGTCCTTTGAGCTCCTGTGCCCTACTTTGTCTGCCACTATATGGGGTGAATATTAGATTACCAATTGTGTTCAAGAAAAAAACACTCCCTTTATTTTTCTTTTTGGAATATTTTGTTCAAATGGCATTTTTATACCTTTTTAGAATCAATTTCAACAAATTCCTCTGTAAATTGTTGTATAGCACTTAAAACAACACAACTACCTTTAAATTAAGGATTATTCTCGTTGTTTTTGGCAGTTTTCTTTTTCTATGCAAAATGGCTTTACATTTCTTAAATTTCAACTAAACATAATTTAAATGCCAACATCTGATGGCCTGAATGTGAAAAATATGCAGAATACTTGCAGTACTAAAACATTGTACTGTATATTTCACTATTCAGAAATGCTTTAATCCAAAAATCTTTTATTAGAGAGTAGAAGGTATCATTTACAGCGCCTCGCAAAAGTAATCAGACCCTTGACCAATTCTCTTATTTTACTGAATTACAAATCCTACATTGAAATTTTGTTTTCTGTGATATTTTTATTTCAAAGCACTGAAACTCAAAATTAATCATTTTAATGTGACATTGTTTTATGTTAGAAAACATTCTTAAGAAAAATAAATAACTGAAATATGCTGTTTGTATTCAATCCCCACATGTTAATATTTTGTAAAGCCACCTTTTGCTGCAATAACAGCTTTAAGTCTTTTGGGGTACGTATGTACCAGCTTTGCACACTGTTCAGGAGTTATTTTGGCCCATTCTTCCAGGCAGGTTGTTCAGGTTAGTCGGATGACGCTTGTGCACCGCAATTTTCAAATAGTGCCACAGATTCTCAATTGGATTGAGATCAGGGCTTTGACTGGGCCATTGTAGGACATTCACCTTTTTGTTCTTGAGCCACCCCAATGTTACTTTGGCCTTGTGTTTGGGATCATTGTCCTGCTGAAAGATGAACTTTCTCCCAAGCTTCAGTTTTTTAGCAGACTGAAACAGGTTCTCTTGCAGTGTTTCCCTGTATTTTGCACCATCCATTCTTCCTTCTATTTTAGCAAGATGCCCAGTCTCTGCTGATGAAAAGCAACCCCACAGCATGATGCTACCACTACCATACTTCACTGTAGGTATGGTGTTTTTTGAGGTGTGGATAGTGTTAGATTTGCGCCCCACATATTGCTTTGAATTTTGTGTAAAATGCTCCATCTTGGTCTTATCTGACCAAAGACTCTTTTCCCACATCACAACTGCGTCACTATTTTCATATGGTTCTTTTTGAGTAATCGCTTCTTTGGTGCCAACCTCCCATACAAGCCAGTGTTATGCAGAGCTCTTGATATGGTTGATTGGTGCACCTTTACTCCGCTCTCAGCTACTGAGCTCTGTAGTTCCTTCAAAGTGATCGTTGGCCTCTCTGTGGCTTCTCTCACAAGTCTCCTTATTTGTGCAGAGTTTTGAGGGAGGACCTTTTCTAGGCAGTGTCTGGGTGGTTTGATGTAGCTTCCACTTCCTGATAATTGAACCAACAGTGCCCACTGGGACATCCAAACACTTGGATATTGTTTTACACCCTTTTCATAATTTATGCATTTGTTTTACCTTATCTCTAACTTCTTTGGAATGCTCTTTAGTCTTCATTTTCACAGCTATCCTTCAGATTCACATCCTGAATAATGATCCATTAACTGTGGGGTTTTTATCCAGAAAAGGTGACAGTTATTTTAATGGTTCACAGGTGGAGGCCAATTGTAAGGCAATTGTGTCCTCGTTAGAGCAATTGTTTTTCACCTGTGTAAACTTTAACACAGGGATTGAATACTTATGTAAACAGCATATTTAAGTTTTTTATTTTTCTTAAGAATATTTTCTAATATAAAGCAGTCACATTAAAATAATTAATTTTGAGTTTCAGTGGTTAGAAAAAAAAATATCACAGAGAACTAAATTTCAATGTAGGATTTGTAATTCAGTAAAATGAAAGAATGGGTCAAGGGTCTGAATACTTTTGCAAGGCACTGTATATGCAGCAATATATGACTTAGTGCAGCTTCTATAATAGGTGATTCTCTTTGTCGTGGACATTTTTTTTTAATTACTACAAATACAGCTGTATAAACGCAGAATGCCTTTTTATTTTTTCTGGCCAGACAGAAACATCTAGAGTTGTTCCTCCTGCTACTATTTGTGTTAAAGCCAAGATGCAATGAAAAAAGAAGAAACTCTTGGCCGATGGGATGCATGTGGCATGATGCATACACAGTCTGTGGCCAGTGCTATTTGTAATCACCCGTCTAAAAGAAGTCTCAGGCCTCCCAGGCAAATGTAGCTCCCAGAGCTGTGAGATTGGAGGAGTGAAGGCAAACTGTAGATCATTTAATCTCCAAACTGGTCTGTCTCCACATTTTATGCATTTGTGCTGTAACTATAATTTTAAAATAAACTTTTCCATATTGTTACACCAGAAGCAGCTCTTGTCCTGGCATTGCCACTGAAAACCAGCACATTTGCACAAGGTCTTTTTTAAGATATGAACCTGCTCAAATGCAGTCGGAATGTGATTCCAGGCCGCCAACATTTTTTCAGTCAGGTGGCCAATAATTCAATTATCTGGAGCACACTGAGGCTTTCTATCTGCTCACCTCAACTGCTCAAGCGTTGAGTGAGCTACATTGTCAGCAACTCGCCAGGAACCTTTTCCCTGCTGCTTTCCTTTTAGCTTGTGGGTTTTTTTATTTTCAAGCTCTTTTACAAGGAGCTCTGGAAGAGCGGGCATTTTTCTGTTCACCTTAATTCTTTCCCCCCCAGTATATCAGATCCACTCCTTTGGTCGTCTAAACATCATCCTCACGCCAGGTCCGTCTGCTGCCTCCAGTGAGACAGTTCTTCTCAGCTGGAAGATTTACCCTTAAGGTGGACCATTTTTGTTTAACAAAGCAGTTTCCAACTCACCCTGCCCACTATTTTTTAATCTGCTTATTTCCATCATTGTCATAACCCTATCATACCCTGTCATTCACCTCAATTAACCCTAGCTCTGAGACTCTAGAGCTCAGCTTTGCTATTTGCCACAGTCCTGACTTTCAGGGACCACAGCGTAACACATATAAAATGCCTGTTTTAATAATACTCGGTGGTAATAATATCAGTAATGCCATTACTGATACTCCAATGAAGTCCTTATAGGTTGCTCATATGTCAAGAAATAATTATTTATATATAATATAATTATAAATTACATTATATAATATCGGTAATGGTAAATATATTTTCTATATATAAACAATGAAATAATCACCTCTATTAACGCTGCTTCCCACAGTACTCATTTCTCAGGAACACATACTGAAGAGAGGCATTGTTGCATAACAATATGCTACAAGGTTGCACTTCAGAAAAATTATCTGTGTTTTTCATTCAATGGTAAATTGTTTCTATAAAAACTGTTACTTTATTCTGCAACCTCACTGCACCTGCACATCCAAGTGTGCTCTAACGGTATCAACAGTACCAGTCATAATGAATTTCACAAAACATAGTTCCATTTTTAAAAAAAACACTTATAACCTGTATGATTTAAGTTCATTATTGTGCCTAGAAAAACTACGGTTTGCTTTGTTTTATAGCCATTGGGTTAAAGTCATGTGACAAACTGGAATCTATCATCTTGAGAAGACTAAGATAAATACTGATGCATAAGTGTGTCTTCTAGTTTTTTACTTGATGTGTGCAGAAAGTTAATAACTTACACAGAGCAGTGCAAAGTATAAAATCAGTGCATAAAGTTCAGAGATGTCATTTCAGACCAGAACACAGCAATTTCTACAATTTGTGGAAGACACTACCCCACTTGTCTTGTTGTAAAACCAGGGGTATACAGTGCCTTGCGAAAGTATTCGGCCCCCTTGAACTTTTCAACCTTTTGCCACATTTCAGGCTTCAAACATAAAGATATAAATTTTTTATTTTATGTGAAGAATCACCAACAAGTGGGACACAATTGTGAAGTGGAACGAAATCTATTGGATTTTTGAAACTTTTTTAACTAATAAAAAAATGAAAAGTGGGGCGTGCAAAATTATTCGGCCCCCTTGCGTTAATACTTTGTAGAGCCACCTTTTGCTGCGATTACAGCTGCAAGTCGCTTGGGGTATGTCTCTATCAGTTTTGCACATCGAGAGACTGAAATTCTTGCCCATTCTTCCTTGCAAAACAGCTCGAGCTCAGTGAGGTTGGATGGAGAGCGTTTGTGAACAGCAGTTTTCAGCTCTTTCCACAGATTCTCGATTGGATTCAGGTCTGGACTTTGACTTGGCCATTCAAACACCTGGATACGTTTATTTGTGAACCATTCCTTTGTAGATTTTGCTGTATGTTTGGGATCATTGTCTTGTTGGAAGATAAATCTCCGTCCCAGTCTCAGGTCTTTTGCAGACTCCAACAGGTTTTCATCCAGAATGGTCCTGTATTTGGCTGCATCCATCTTCCCCTCAATTTTAACCATCTTCCCTGTCCCTGCTGAAGAAAAGCAGGCCCAAACCATGATGCTGCCACCACCATGTTTGACAGTGGGGATGGTGTGTTGAGGGTGATGAGCTGTGTTGCTTTTACGCCAAACATATCGTTTTGCATTGTGGCCAAAAAGTTCAATTTTGGTTTCATCTGACCAGAGCACCTTCTTCCACATGTTTGGGGTGTCTCCCAGGTGGCTTGTGGCAAACTTTAGACGAGACTTTTTATGGATATCTTTGAGAAATGGCTTTCTTCTTGCCACTCTTCCATAAAGGCCAGATTTGTGCAGTGTAAGACTGATTGTTGTCCTATGGACAGACTCTCCCACCTCAGCTGTAGTTCTCTGCAGTTCATCCAGAGTGATCATGGGCCTCTTGGCTGCATCTCTGATCAGTCTTCTCCTTGTCTGAGCTGAAAGTTTAGAGGGACGGCCAGGTCTTGGTAGATTTGCAGTGGTCTGATACTCCTTCCATTTCAAGATGATCGCTTGCACAGTGCTCCTTGGGATGTTTGAAGCTTGGGAAATCTTTTTGTATCCAAATCCGGCTTTAAACTTCTCCACAACAGTATTACGGACCTGCCTGGTGTGTTCCTTGGTCTTCATGATGCTCTCTGCGCTTTCAACAGAACCTTGAGACTATCACAGAGCAGGTGCATTTATACAGAGACTTGATTACACACAGGTGGATTCTATTTATCACCATCAGTCATTTAGGACAACATTGGATCATTCAGAGATCCTCGCTGAACTTCTGGAGTGAGTTTGCTGCACTGAAAGTAAAGGGGCCGAATAATTTTGCACGCCCCACTTTTCATTTTTTTATTAGTTAAAAAAGTTTCAAAAATCCAATAGATTTTGTTCCACTTCACAATTGTGTCCCACTTGTTGGTGATTCTTCACATAAAATAAAAAAATTATATCTTTATGTTTGAAGCCTGAAATGTGGCAAAAGGTTGAAAAGTTCAAGGGGGCCGAATACTTTCGCAAGGCACTGTAACTGGTTTTAACAACAAAAAATTGCCATGGTTTCATCAAATGCTTACCACACCAGAAACAAAATGTGCATTTCATCGATGTGTAGGTAGGTGAGTATGGTGGATGCAGGGAAGCATGTTGTCCTCAAGGATAATTTGGTGTAAGCTACAGTGTTATTCAGAAAGGTTCAGTGTTTATGACAGTGTGAAGATATTTATGCACATCAAGGCTAAATTCAGTGACATTTCAGAGAATCAGATGAGTGGTATTCGGTCAGACAGCAGAAGGAAAAAATGCGGTGTCCATTGTGGTTGTACATCTGAGAATTTTGTCAATTCAAGTTCTGTTTCAACACGGAGATTTAAGGATTACTTGCACTGTAATGGGCTCTTTGCCAGGCTACCATTTGAGCCGCAGCCAGAGTTTTAGAAAAGATATCTATAATGAGGTTCTTTCAGTACACCTTGTGCTCTTCCTTTCACTGAGACAGTACAGTGTGCAATGCATATTGCTCCATACCCACATAAGGAGAATACCTGGGCAGAACTATTTCTGAACTTTTCTCTGGTAGAGACACTTATGCAGTGTTGGATAGATCCATGATATCAGTGATTAACCAATTAGTCCACTGTTACTAGCAGCTATTAGTCCTGATTTTTTGTGGGTTTTATTTACTATTATAATTAAAACAAATGTTTTTATTCAGGCTAAGAATGACTTTAGAAATGAAGAAATTCCAGAGGAAATTCATTCAGTATTAACCATGCAACTGTTTGTGACAACATTATTGTTTACATTACATGTAGTCATTTGGTTGATGCTTTTATACAAAGCAACTTACTGTTGCATCCGGTCAAGATGCAAAGGCTTTATATAACAGGAAGACATATAACTGGATGCATATACAGTAACTGCCCCATAGCAGTCTTACTTGTTGTAGCACAGAATCAGTTTTTGCTTATCAGTCATAACACAGTAAGGGAATGGGGCTTATTTCCCATAAAATACAGTTGTGTACTTGAACATTTTGGATAAACATCGTGGCAAAGAGCAGAAACTAAAAATCTCTCTTTAAAAATGAAACTAGATATGGTGAAAAAAGATGAAACAGCATTTTTGAAGGGGTCATGTCACAATTCCACATTGTTTGGATAGCATAAAGACAAATTAAGACACTTTCATGGAAAGATGAATGCCAAAGCAGGTTGTTTAAGGAAACAGAAGTACTGTGCTAAAGATAATGAATTAGTGGCTTCAAGTCAAGTTAAGGAATTATTTTAAAATTCTTATGCTGATGTTCAAGGTCCTAACATGGCTTGGAGCTCCTGTATTAGCCAGTGTGTTATTATTTACTTGCCAACAGGTTCCTACTGTTTGTCACTGTCGTTTACAGGGCTTTCTGTTACTACTGTACTCCTCAAAGTTTAGAATAAATCAGAGACTCAGCCACATTGGGTACTTTCAAGAGTAGTCTAAAAACTTACTGTTTCAGAAAGACTTTGTGATAGTCTTTTTGTGTATGTTGTTTTACAGATTTGTAATTTTCTTGAATTGGACTTTATATAATGTTTTATATAATGTCTTTATGCTTTATGAGGTGATTGTTTCTAAAGGTGTTCTATGATAGAAAAAGAAATGACCCGTTTTGTTGCAGAACACTTCTTCATAATACAAAGCGGTCTTTTGTTGTATTTATAGACTCCCGTGACAAGTCTAAAGCAAAGAAAAGAAGAAAGGAAAAGCAGCATAAAAAGGTATAACTTGATCCTTTAGCAGTCTTCTGGGAAGGAAACTGCTGCTCTTGATCAGAAATATTGAGTGAACCCTGTCAGATAGGATTCATATCAGTGTTTCTGATCAAGAGAGAGTCAGTACAGCTTTTTATTAGATGACAAAACCTAGGTCTTATCGGTCTAGGCTTTTTTATTTTGAAAGAACCTATAAAATAACCATAAGATGTATCCTTTGTCTTGTTTCTTAAATGTAAGAGTAATGCTGCTCTCAGTCTTTGTTACACATGTGAAAATGTTAATCAATGTCATGTCTGGTCTATCATATAAACAGAAAGGTAAGAAAGAAAAGAAGCATAAAAAGAAGAGGGACAAGAAAGTCAAGCGCGAGAAAGAGAGTTCTGGAGGACCTGTTCAGATCTCAAAGGTACCAGTTATTGCTTCTTAACCAGGAACTTCTCTTATCTAAAACTACTAAACTAAACTAAAACTAAGTTTCAGCATGGAAGAGCTGAATTTTTGTGCATATAAATGTGTCTCCTTTTGAATTTTACAGTTTTTGAAGGATAAGAAGAAGAATGATAAGTACAGCATGATTTCAGGAAAGAAGATCAAAATGAAAGTGAAAAAGACGAAGAAAGACAAGCAGGTGAATTTTGGTCAAGTTTAGTATGTTCATTAAACTGGGATTTGATTTTAGAGAGATTAATGCATTTTGTTAGGGTTTTCATTGCATAAACGATGCGGAAAAGTGTCTTAATCTTTAGTCATAGGTGTTGAAACAGTCAAGTCTGGCAGAAAATACAGTGTAATGCTTTGTGGCAAGATTTTTATTTACCCCTCAAACATTAGCTTTTATGATTTTACAAAGTAGTAGGCATGTGGTAGTTGCACCCTAATTTGCCAGTAGGTGTCACTGGAGTGTTGTGAAATTTCTAAATATACTGGTAACTTCCAAAAAAAAAGGAAACACTCGAGTAAATGAGGGATACAAAGTATATTGAAAGAAGGTGCTTTAACACAGGTGTGGTTCCTGCATTAATTAAGCAATTAACATCCCATCAACCTTAGGGTCATGTATTAAAATGCTGGGCAGGCTCAGTTGCCAGTGATTTGGGCTATCATGGCTAGAAGAAGAGATCTCAGTGATTTTGAGATTGGGGTGATTGTTGGAGCATATTTGGTAAGAGCTTCAATTCTCATCTTGCTGATATTACCCAAGGAACAGCGGTTAAGGCGATGTTGGCATAGAAGTCTAAGGGAGAGACATCATCAGCTAGGGGCATCCATGGACAAAAGTTATATTGCTTGACTGTGTTGCCCATGCATTGGTTTGAGATGCAAGGCAAAACAGACGAGAAACTCTGAATCAGTTGACTGCAAATATCAATCTAAGGAGTGGGCAGGCAGTTTCATCAAGCACAATCCGTCGAAAACTTCACAGAGACGGAAACTATGGTGGGATTGTGCATAACCCCCTTATTACACCCCTTATTA
Source organism: Atractosteus spatula (assembly GCF_055471065.1). Taxonomy (NCBI): domain Eukaryota; kingdom Metazoa; phylum Chordata; class Actinopteri; order Semionotiformes; family Lepisosteidae; genus Atractosteus; species Atractosteus spatula. Next base: position 34,677,369 of record NC_142707.1, read on the forward strand.
CACCTAAAAGTTCTCTTTTGCAAATAAAGTCATGCAAAGAACACAGGCTGTGGTTTACTGATCAGTGGAAAAAAGTTATATTGTCAGATGAGTCATCCTTTACCCTGTTCTCAACAAATGAACAAGTATATGTGGGCCGCTCACCTAAAGAACCTACAAACTCAAGGGTTTGTTACCCACCGTGAAGTGTTCTGGCAGCTCTTTTATGGTGTGGGATGCATTTTCTTGGCATGGTTTAGGTCCATTTAACCTCTTAGTGGCCAAAGTAAATGCCAATAAATACAAAGCCATTTGATCACGTTCATTCTGTGGTGAAGCAGTTCCATGCTGATGGGAGTGTAATCTTCCAAGATGACAGTGCCCCTATCCACAGGGCACAAGCTATCACTAAGTAGTTTGATGAGCATGAAAACGATGTAAACCATTTCCCATGACCATCCCAGTCACCAGAACTCAACCCAGTTGAACACTTACGGGAGATGGAGTGGCACCTGAGACAGCATTTACCATACCATCAACAAAACACCAAATGATGGAATTTCTCATGGAAGAATGCAGTCGATCCCTACAGTAGAGTTGTAGAGTCTATGCCAAGGTGCACTGAAGCTGATCTGGAGGCTTGTAGTGGCCTAACACCCTATTAAGACACTTTATATTGGTATTTCCTTTATTTTGACATTTACCTGTATGTGAAAACACAAATATTTGTTCAGATTTAACAACATGATAATGTAGTTGGTTCAAGACACCCACAGTACATAGTGTAAAAAATGCCTCCTGTTCTCTAAACTTACTGTAGTTGACTTATCGTGCTCTAATTATCTTTCTTCCAGAGAGACAAAAATCGTGCAGAGCTGCTGGAATTTCTGAACTCTGCCTTCTGACATGTGGGAAACTATGAAAGTATTCCAGGACTTTTTTTTCCTCCCATACATTTTCCATAAACCATTTCAGGCGTCCCATCATGAAGAGCCACAAAACAACTCAGGGATCTTCAGAATAAGCATGCATACCTGAACTGCTTCTTTTGTTCTTTATTTTTCCTTGCTCCTTGCCAATATATTTTGATAACCTCGAGGAATGTTGGATCAATAACCATTTTCACAACATAAGTATCCTGAGAAGTCTTTATTATTGTACCATACATTTTATCCCACATTTTTTTCTTGATTGTGACTGGCACATTAGGCTTACATCTGAAGTGTAGCACCTGTACTTTAATACAGAGAATTGAAGGCAAATTGAGCTTAAATTCTGCAATGGGCATCACTGCCCTTAATTGTATAGTACATTCATCCTTGATTAGCCTGTACCAAATTCCAGTTGCATTCTGAAAAATTGGCAGTACTCAGAAACATTTAGCACGGTTTCATCTGTCATTTCAAATATGAAATTTATATTTAAGCGTTTTAGCACAGTACTCATACATCCTTCATAAAGCTTTGCTCTGGGGAAAGGCAGGTCCTAAAATTAAGAAGGTGGTACAATATTTGTTATTTTTACAGTACTTAGAATAGAACTAAGAAGTTTTTCCCTTTTTGTAGATTTTAAGTTATAATTGCATTACAAATTTGAGTAACATGTTCACACACAATTAGACAAATACTAATATAATAATTTGCTGTCTTTTGGAAGAAGAATTATGTCTTTGTAATCATTTGTTATGTTATATGTTTTCATTTAAAAGCAATTAAGTTTCAGTAAAATCGTACAGTTGAGGCCCCTACTATTGAAGATAGTTGCAAACTTCTGGTTGTGCCTCAAGATCCCTTTTATCTCCTGATACAAAGCTTCAGCAGTTCCTCACTGGCACACTGTATCAAAATTGTGCTGTAGTCAAATCGGCATTGTCCAGAGTTGCGTACTATTTTAATTTTCAAAGCAGTAATTTACTTTACGGTTTTAAAATTGATTTGTTAGTGTGAATTATCTCAACCATATTTTTTTTATAGATTGTCTTCCAGGATTCCCCTTCATAAGCACATTTGTATATGTATCTCTCAACTCTTCATTACATAGTGAATTTGATATTGTAACGCTTACGGCCGACAGGCACTGTGTAAGAGCCGGCGTACCAGAGCAGGTGACGTCACCGCCCTTCCCTGTGATAGCAGGACTACAGCTACTGGGCTGTAGAGAGATCTCTCTTTAGCTCACCGGGCTGGGTCCCTGCTGAGTGACGCGGGATTCCCGGGTTCGAGCCCCGGACGGTGCGGGGCCGACCTAATGCGGCAAGGGCGCCTGCCTGAGCCCCCGTTGCATTACAATATAAAAGAATATATGTACATATACATATACAATATATGTTTAAGGCTTTGTTTAAGTGCTGATCAGCACATGTTTCTCTGTTAACTGGCTTCTGCTTGCCCCTCTGGATGATAGTAAATACTCTATTTTCTAATACAAATCTCCTTGATGTCTCAGTAAAACTTTTTTAAAAGCTTTTCAGAATTTGTGATGTGCCCTCAATCTTGACTCAAATGATAAGCAGAAGAAAATCAATTCAAATAATTGAGAATTCTCCTGGGAAATTGTAGAACAATGATGTCTATAGTCATAGCTATATTGACTTTTAAGTTTGCTGACACCTCTCTGTTTTTTTAGTCTGATATGTTGAGAGCACACCTGTGAAAAGCATGGATGTAATGGGTTATATTTGTAGATTCTAATGATAAAATTGTAAATTAACAGTATTATTTTGAAGAGTTTAGATTAAAATTCAGATGAAGACTAAGACTATGCTTATTGTTCAACATTATTGTAATTCAGTCTCACAACATTTTCAAATAGGGGGTTCCAGACTTTACTAAGTCTTAAGCAAAGAGTAATGCAGCATATAACATGATTTTGTACCTTCTCCACTTTACCCAAGTAATAGCTGTAGAAAGCTAAGCTAATATTACCACTATCCCAATTTATTAGAGTTTGAACAAAAGTTTTATACACTACATTTTGAAATTATTTTTCATAAAAGACTTTCAAAAGCAACATTTCTGTTCTTGAAAAAAAATATGATTGAAGATTTAGATTTTTATAACTGAAAATCAGTGCTATGGGCTTTTCCATATCTCTAATTGAAATTGATTAAATACTTCTTTTTTTAAAAAAAAATCAAATGTATTGTCTGGATCTTGATCTAAAGTGCTGGTTTTGTCATAAAGGTTTTTGGAAAAATTAGTTTATTCATATGAACTTTAGGCAAAAAATAAACTATTTGTCTTACATAACACTTGCATATTTTACAAAGATGAAGCCTTTTTATGTTTAAATGAAGTATTTTTTTCCCATTTCTGCTACTTTTTATTTATGCCATCTTGGTAGGAATAACGTACAGATCGATCCCCATAGATGTTCCTTTAAACCTGAATCTGTGTATATCTGACATTCACAGGATAGACTAAGTTCAGCTTTGTTTTAAGTCCACATAAGTCCAATGTACCCTGTTTTAATGTCTCTCAGATTCTAGACTACCCTCACATATTTTCTTAATTAAGAAACTGCGGAGCTTTCATTGCCAGGTTAATGTTCTGTGACGACTGTACTACTCCACTGTGTGTATACAGAGCCCTGCCATGGAGAAATAAGTCACCTTGTGGGTGCACTGAAGAAGTGGAAGTTTTCTTCTTTGGTCTGTAGTTATATATTGTTTTTCAATAAAAAAGTGTGACTAACAAATTCATGTCTGGTTTTGTTTTGTGTAGGGCCTGATGTTCATGGTAATGTCAGAAATCTGATTTTTGAACCATAATATTTACTGATGTGGTTTCTGAACATTAGATATCCAGTGTTTAGAAGGGTAGTCATTTTAGATGGATATATTATTGAGCCTTACAGAGTCTATTAAAATATGGCAGTCACTTTTTGTTGGTACAACTTATTAATGCATCTTGATCTGGACCATCAAAAAGATTAAATGGATGGCATGTGTATTCCATTATGCTAAAAAAATGCAATTAATATAATTACAGTGCTTTGAAGGAGATAGTTACTCAATCTACATCATCCATGTGCTATTCTATATTCTAGTCATGCATACACTGAGAATTCTGACGTTCTAAGCTTGCTATTACAGTACAAGTACTAATAACAGTGTTTTGATCCCAAAGCTTGAACAATGAAAAGGCCTTTATCATTCTCTAAGTAGTTAGATGAAAAGTGAGCAGAAAGGTAACTCTAATATGACCCCCCCAACTCCAGCTTCCGGATATGGAATAAATGTCTTTGAATTCAGTGTCATTCCGTTTTGGATTTTTTGATCAAGTAAGATCTTAAGTATGTGAGCTGTTCAACATCCCTCTTATTATTATAAGAAAACTGTTTCTTTCAGCTAAGGGTACAACACCCCCTGACCCTTTCCTAAGAAGTGTTGGTCACAAGGCAGGATTACAGTCTATCATAGAGCAAACACACACAAGCACACTTGGAAAATTTATAGGCAACACTTAACCTAGGCAGCATGTCTTTTTAAGATGAGAGGAAGTCGAACCATTCAGAGGACACCATCAAGGAAAAGCATAGGAAAAGCATAATTAAACTCAAGATACACATGCCACTGTCTTGCACATGCAGATCTGATTTAATGGCAAACTCGCATTAACACCGTGCTAAATTTTACATCCTCAGTATTCCTTTAAGAGGCACTTTGCTTTAACTATGCTTTTATCCCTTGAAGGGAAAAAAAAACATTACATCTGATTTTCTCAGTAATATATATGTACATACTGTATATTTCGAGTATTAGTTCTCAGCTATTGCTGTAATTCATGAACTCATCGTCACCAATTTGGTTTTCACAAGCTGCACCTGCATTTCTATTGACTGCTCCAGCAAAGCAGAAATCTTATCCACTTCAGGAGAACTGAACTGTACTGAACTGCTTTGTTCTATTAAAGCAGTGGGAGTAGTCTTTTTTTGTTGTTGTGATGTCCCCGCTTTTGCAAACACGTGGAAGTTCTTAGGGAATGGGAGGGAGGGAAAGCCAGTCTCAATCAACTGTTAGAAATCTTAATCATTACTGACTTTTGCTACTGTATATATCTCACACAAACATCTCTTTCTGCATTTTTTGCCTGGATCCCTTCTATACCTCATCTCCACCTTTGCAGCTACCCTTTGGTTAACTCTGTCTGAACAGGGTTAGAGCCTCTTCCTCCTCCTGTGACCAGGAAGCTTCCCCTTTCTCAAGCAGGGTAAGCCAAGCCTTGCCAGTTAATTAGGCAAGCTAAGTTGCTTGCCATTTCAGCAAGCCAAAAACCATCACACTGAAATACTCATTCACAAAGCATTTGATTGGGTGTCGTTATTCTTCATGCAATATAAAAAAGACTGAAAGATAACCAAAATAAGAAAATAACTACTAATACATAGTATCTGATACCTGTGAAATGCAGATGAGTATTGAGTTGCACCTGATGACATACATTATGCTTTTAATTGAATAAATATGAATAGGAGCTTATGGTACTGTGTATCAGTTGAATTTGTAACAAAATATGCACCAAAAATCTGTACTTCTGTTATATCAATATTAATTTTACTATTTTTTAGTTTGGGTTTATTTGTTCCAACATTCGTTTTGCAAAATAGATTTATGATTTTATGTTCTATGGTCAGTAAAACATTTACCTGTGAGACTGAGTCACTCGTATGTGCAGTTTGTGCGTTAGGACAATAAGCTTGTTCTTGTTGTTGCCAGTTAAAAGAGGATCCAACTCTCCTATCATTACTGTTCCAAATATCACATCTGTTTTGACAGGGTGTTGTTCATCACTACATTGAGTAGGGGCTGGGGAAACCTAGCCCCATTGTTGTAAATATGTACAGAAGAATTTGAGCTTATCTTGGCAAGCAACAGGCGTAAGACAGGATACATCCTGTAAAACCCTGTACGGGATGCCAGTCCATCAAAATACAGGCAGATACAAACACAGACAAGTACACACACACCAGGGCCAATTTTCCCAGAATCCAAGAACAAACCTAGAAAATAAAACCTTGTCATGACATTAAAAAGATTTATTTATCCCTGTAAAGACTGAGTGACCTTTTCCTGTCTAAAATCTTTGCTGCATTTGTTCATGTTCCATGCAGCAAGATTTAAAAACAGGTTGTGAATTAATTTAGTAATTATTGCTAGATCATTTTATTGATTTTTTGGTACTTTCATCCTTAGGCATGATATTCATTTTGGGGAATATTTTGTTTTCTATGTAATGGAAAAGAGTTAACTTTGAAACTCTTCTTTCAATTAGATGAAAAAGCTATTTTTTTCCTGTAAGAATTTTGGAAGCATTTTTGTAACCTCTTTAGGTTTATGAAATTCAGGTCTTTTTATTTTGCACAAAATGTATTTTTTGATTACACTTGGAAATGTTTTAGGTGGTAGCCAAAAATGCTAAAGAAATAATCTTTATGAGGCCTGGTTTAGTCTTATCAGTAGAATCCCCCCTGTCAATTACAAAGACAGTGGTTTAACACAGTCTTTATTTTTGTTTTAACAGTGTTGTTAGATAGGATTGTATTAATTTGAGAGCTTATGTACCAAAAAGGGGTATTTGACAAAAAACTGAATGTTTAACTGAACATAAAATGGGGAGATAAAAGGTGAAAATATGTCCATGATGATACAATGTATGGACATTGTTTTACTGCAGTAGAGGCTTTAGAGACCCACAATTAATTAAGAGCACAAGCTCCCAGTTCCTTCAGCCTGTCAAACCCCCTTTTTGTGTCTGAACTCTGGCATGCTCCACACTCGTCTGCTGTGCTCCATACCCCTTTCCACATCCTCGGAGACAGTCTTGATGTCGCTGCCGAAGGGGTATATCCTGACACGGGATTTGAAGGTCATCAGCGACAGGCTCATCGCCCGCTTGTTGTTCCACTGCCTGGAAAGCTTCTTGGTTTCCTCCTCGTCTTTCATCTTGTCCAGGGCCTCCAGGAGAACAGAGCGAAAGAGCTGAGACACCTCATGGACCTCGGGTTCATACTCTGTTACAAGCTGCCTGAACCTGGGAGAGATCAAGGATTCATTGATCACTGTGGAAGTCACAAACTATGGAAGTCTTTGTCTATGGAGCAAAGACTGACCATGGGAAACTCTCATGTCTGTACAGTTGGCTCAGCCTGGTGGATCCTCTTTAACAGGGCACAACCCAGAAAACACCAGGACTATTAATTATTCTCCTCTCACTCATAGGCCCATTTCCGCTGCAACAGTGTACAGTCTTTCTCAGTGTGGCAGCCTCTTTGAAGAGCATTCCCACTATGCCCAAAACATGCATCTTCTGTGTGGTACCTACACACCCAATGAAAGTAGTACAAAACTATAATTTCATTGCTAGAGACACCCAGAACATAACAGCAAATCAGTTCAGAATTCTATCGACACTTTTGTGTATGCTATCCTGAATTGATTTTTTTTTCTTTTAGACTGAAAGCCAAGCTATACAACAACCTACAGTACATGTGTAATTCTGCTCCTGCTGAAATTACTCCTGTGGCTCACGATAAGCACTATCGAACAACACCACAGGCCCCAGCTTCAAAGTCTAATCCCCTTGTGGTAAAAACACTGCCCACCTTCACAGGCTAGCAGTAAAGCTGTTTACTTCAAGATCACATTATAACTCGCTTCCTTGCACTAAAAAGAACAAGGCTAACACAAAGCAGCTTGGGACACCCACAAATACTTTTAATACGGTTTAAGACTCTTGTTAATTTTGAATTCTCTATATACTTGTGTACTGCAAATAAAAAGCTCTGTAAGAGCTGTAATATAAGTGTTTTTACATAAGCAATTGGCATCCACCGTGTGGTTTCAAGCATCTGCTCATCAGATTTTCCTGTTTCCCAGAATTGCCAATAAAGCTGGCTTAGGCTGCTTGGCAGTTCATTATAAGAGAAAAGGCTTTGCCACCCAAAGCTACTTATTTTCAAAGAGAACCCAATACGTCTGTTAGACTCTTTAAATAGATGACACCTGCTGCTTATACTGTAGCTTTCTTCCATTAACTAGCCTGGTTCCTTATTTGTTTTTCTTTGCTAGAGTGTCAGACCACTCACTTAAAAGACAAGCTATATCCCTTTTCACTTATATTATTTATGTTTCCTGCAGATTTCAATTGAGTATTTAGAAGATGAACAGATATTGATTCATACATTTCTTTTAGTTGCTGTTGAACTATTTGAACCATTTCAAATTCCAAAGTAAAACCAGTCATAGAAGACATTATTGTCACACTGCTACAAGGGTCAGGTTAAAACAGGTGGCTTTTCTTTGATGAAAAAAAGACTATTGTGTTCTATCACGGTTTTTTCAAAATACACTGTGGTTACAGAGGTTTAACTCACATCAATTAAATTGAATGTGGATTTCTTAAAATATTTCCACGCTTGTTACATTATACTTCATTTTTGAGAAATATTTATTTTATTGTGCATACATATGAGAGGGCATGCACAAATATTAACATGTTCCATAAATGAGAAATGATCCAAGAAAACATTTACACACTAGTTATTTTACTCATATATTTCTTTATTCAATTTTATGTATTTAATTGTGATATGTATAAATGATATGCATCACTATCTTGTCAAGATTATGACTTAAAAACATGTTTTTATTTTTGCACGCTGCAGTGAATGGCCATGCACTGCTGTAGGAGGTCATTTCCCATGCCAAAGAGAGGCATTAGGAGAGATAGCTTTGAGCTAGAGAAGTTCAAAGAATCTCTTTCACAGCCTCGCTCAAGATCACAAGTGCACGGATAAGATATCCAAGTCACAGGAGCAGCTGTTGTGCAGCAGGCTGTCCAAACCCTGGCCCACACAACTTACCCAAACTGTCCCTGTCGCTGCAAAAAAACCCAGTCAGTCAGTAAATAATGTCGATGTCAACATATAGAAGAAGCAAGAAGCAAAACTTAAAAATCAAAGATTTTTCTTCCAGATGTTTGCACAGTGGTGCAGTGGTTAATATTGCTGCCTTGCAGTGCCGAGACCCTGGGTTCAACACCTGGGGTGAAATGTGTATGTGGTTTGTACAGTGTATGCTCTCCCTTTGTTCATGTGGGTTTCCTCTGTGTGCTCCAGTTTCCTCCTACAATCCAAAGACATGCTGGTAGGTTAACTGGCTACTAGATAAACTTGCCCTGATGCGAGTTTGTGCATATTTGTGTCTGGATGTACAGTATCACGTCTTGTGCCCTTTGCTTGCTGGTATAGGCTCTGGCTCCCCTGTGACCATGAAGTGGATAGAAAAGGGATTTCTTAAAATATTTTACACACAAGACCAAAATATTACAACAGACTGATGAGGATTGCTGTCCTTCAGGTTCTCTAATCTTGGTGAAAAGCAATGAACACTGGAGAGTTCAAATGAACTCAAGCTAGTTCTGAAGTGGTCTTGATTGAGTTAAATGAGCAATAAGCAGAAGTAAATAATGATTATTTTCATCTTGTGTTAATACCAAAGATGATTGGAGCACATCAGCTTAACAATGTTAGATCTTTTCTTCATTAAAGAATGTACATAAATAATTTGCTAGAAAATGTTTTTCTCTGATGTCTCATTTAGCAGTACGTGACAAGTAGCAGCAGAAATGTATTCCAAAAATTGCCTACAACATTTTGTGTTTTAATCAACAATGGAATCTATCATTCTCCTTGAGAAAAACAAAATGTTTTTCCACTGCTCAGTGACAAAAAATATTCTGGGTAGGTCAGCCTGAAATCACTATTGTTCCAACAATTGCTTTACCAAATACTAAGTACAAAGGAAAACTTAATTTGGAACTTAAAGGAATCAGACTTACTGATTCCTTACTTACCAGCTTATTTATTTTTGTCCGTATGTATTGTGTGTTTTCTGCTGCTGCGAAATCTGATCTTGGGTAGGTTTTCATTGTGAATTCTCCATTGGATTGGTCACTTAGCTGCTTGGGAGTGACCTCTTAATTCAAATGACCTCTAAGAAAACGCTCACACAATTTAATGTTGATTTTCCATATCAGATTTTTGAAAGTCTTTTTTAATTGTTCTGTTCCATGTCAGACTTAACATTGTAAAGGTTTGGATTCTGCCATTTACTGTAGCTACATTTTTAAAAGTCAGACATCTGTCTATTTTTAACCGCTTTATCCAATACAGGTTCATGAGGGAAGAAGGCAGGATACTCCCCGTACAGGACGTCAGTCCATCATAGGACAGACAGACACTAACTCAGTCACAACAGGGCCAGTTTTCCCAGAAGCAAGCTAACCTACCAATATGTCTCTGGACTGTGGGAGGAAGCCAGAGCTCCTGGAAGAAACTCCCACAAACATGGAGAACAAACAAACTCCAAATACACATCGTACCCCAGGTCCACAATTGAACTCACGGCTCCAATTCTGCAAGACAGCAATGCTAACCTCTGCGCCACTATGTCACCCAAAAAATACATTTTATTTCCTAAAAGCATCCATACATGCCCCACATCCAGAACTAATGACAGAGACTAATGCTCAGAGTTAAGTTCTTCGCCAAAGCATCAGGTAGTGAAGGAGCATTAGAGCAGTGGTTCACCTGAGGATTAAAGCCCCACAGAAGGAGGGATGTATCTTGGAACAGACGTCCTCCAGCTCCAGCCTCTCTCCAGGCGTGATGTCATAGCTGTTCTTGGGGCTGCTGACCAGCCAGCTGTAGTCCACGCCAGTTTTGATGCGGCGATACTCGTTGTCTCGTTCCCGCTGCAACCTCTCTGCTTCTTTCAGCTGCCAGCGCAGCTCCAGCATCAGGGTGTCAGTCACCATGTCAGCGGGGCTTCTCTGAGCCTGCCGGAGGTACGGCTCGTTCCACCGAAACCACGACGCCATGGACCCCGCTCACACCTATGGAACTACGTTATCAGGAGACAGAGACAGCAAAATTTCACTGCAAAGCTTGCTAATTGCCTTGCCTTTCCAAAATGTTCTAAAATGTACATTGTAGTTACTCAAATGGCGCTTAGTGCTTAAATTTTTTCAGATAGTTGAATCATCTACATCAGAGAACAGTGCCAAATCTTTTTTATTAGGCAAAAACAATTAATTGAACAAATAATGATTATCACCTTATTGTTTTTCTCTACAGTGTCTGACTGGTGAACAGAGTCAAGATCTATAGCGATCTATAATGAGAAGGAAAAGAAAATGTGGAAACTTGGTTTCCAGAGGGAAATGTTCTGATTGTGTTTGACCTCTTACAACAGATCACCTTTCACTAAAGGTTCTAAGGCACTTTCTTCAGCCTCCTTGTGTTGTTTTAGGTATTGCAAAATTTTCTTTATATGTTTTGGGGCCAAAATACAGCCAGGCTTTTAACTTTAATATTGTGGCAAATACAAGATATATTTTTGGTTTTGCACATCAAAGAAAACCTACAGATGTTAAAGAATACATTAAATACAACAGAAATCAGATCTAAAACCAGTGATGTCTTGCTTTGATGTGGGCCTTCTAAAACGTCCGTTAAAATCAAAACAACCACAGATACCAAATACTGAATATGTACAGTATCCAAACATCTGGCCTTTTAACTTCTTTAAAATTAATAGATTGTCGACCAAAAGTAATTGAGTAAATAACTGAAATAGACACCAAAGCATAGTGCTCTTTCCACATATTAAAAGAGGCAATTAGTTTCTAAATGCACTTTGCATCTGCATTTCAGGGATAGGGTGCTTCACTTTTTTTAAGGCAACAAACTGTAAGATATGACAATGAAAGTCAATGAACACCCTTATCTGGAACGATGATAATCTAATTTTGTATTGAGGAAGTTATTGGAAATATTCTATTTTTATATACAATATTTGTGTTACAAATAAAATCTTTATTTGGTATAAATATATAGTATAATATAACAGTATTTCAATGTTTTTGTAAGCAGAACTAATTGACTGCTGTCAATATCCAAATGACATACTCTACATACCCATTTAAATAAGGACATTTTACTGAAACAATTCACATGGTGCTTAAGTGTACAAGAGTACTATCCCCTGTATAGGATTTAAACTGTGCACAAACAAGCCCAGAGACTTAATTACAACTTCACACTGCTGCCACATTGCATGTCTGGGAATCACATAGAATAGTGTTGATAGCTGCCTTGTGTTAGTTGTCTCAGTTAATGTAATATCACTATTAGGTGTTCCTGCTTATAATAGTCCCACCACTGCTGTGATTTTAAACTGGTATCAGTTTACAATTTCGAATAAAACCTATAAAGCAAAATTAGTGGATCCATCTATCCAAAGGAACACTTTTAAAAAAGAGATGATCTGATGATATTTCTTAGCCTCCTTTATTTGAAAGTTCTGACCCCACATGCTATTTTGGTCTGTGTTAAATTAAGTGTGTTTTATTTTATATGATGTCTTTTTAAAAAAAACATAAGAGTAATATAATGCAAGTTGCATACTTCCAAAAAGCACAGACATGACACTGGAGTCCAGAGGAGTCCGCTCTGTCACAAGAGAGGACTCCAGTCTCTGTAATAGGCACCAATCTAGAATCTCCAGGTGCCTGCTTCCCCATTTCCACCACTACCTATTGTACTGAACTGAACTGCCACAGAGGCAGACACTGAAGACTGAGCAGTGTGCCCTAGGAGAGATTAGAAAGACAATGACTCATGCCATCTTTTAAAACCTTGACTAACCCTTAACTAACCCTTTTTGTTCATTTTCTTTGACTTTTTAATTCTGCGTAATTGCCAGACAGGAATGCCCTTTCACGTTTGATAACTGTGGGTCAGATTATGGTCACAACAGCATTGTCAAGATTTACAGAACCTTTTCCTGATAAAGAAAAAAAACAACAAAGTGATTCATGCATTTATTTATTTCTTAATAGATTGTGCTGATATAAGACAATTATTTGAATATTTATTTTGTCTGATTTTAAAAGCAATGGAATAAACAGCACAGAGACATAAATTGGGATCATCAATACTCACATGGAAGCAGCTGAGTTTGTTGATCAGGAGACCACTGTAAAGAAAATCTGATTTTCTCTCATCCCCCCCCCCCCCATTTCCTTCCACAGAAGGCTAAGGACATTTGGAGCAAACCACCCAACCAATGTGGTTAATACAGATTCATGGGGAACCTTCAGGAACTAACTGGGTGAGGATGATTGGATCAAGAAGAGTTACTAGCAACATAATTCAAAACACTTAGTCTATTAACTGTTCATTTTGTTACAAAATGTTCAAAATCAAGAGAGCGTTAGCTTAATAAACATAAATTCATAAAAGGTGGCTAAGGTCTAAACAAACTTACTTTTACTGCTGAGTAGTGTGTCCAAAACTAATCTTCCTTTTCTCCAGCTGTAAGCACTTGTTTGTCTCATTATTCTATATTAATCCAAAAGGTGATTTTCCATAATTACTTAAATGCTTACATCTGTGGAGTATTGTTACAAGAAAAATCAGATTAACACAAAACTAAAACAAATCTGCTGATTGTTTAGTAAATACTCAGATATTTTCCTTTCATACTGAAAACGGGGCGTTTTTATTGTATATACAGTACGTATGTTCAGCCAGATTTAATTGAAGCTTGTAACTGCATCATCCCTTTTCTTGATAAGAATGAGTAAATTAGTGTTCACCAGAGGATCTTAGTGCATTCTATCTTTTAAAGATATTACTTATAAAAACTGCAAAAGTAATGAGCAATTAAGGCAGCACTCATTGTAAATATGAATCAACCAGTGTGATCAACTTTCACTGGTTATCACAACATGTTCAGAAATCATATGAAGAAACTTAGGAATTCTGTTGTTTTTCAAGAGTAACCAAAAATATTTTTCTCTAAACACTGACTGACAAATTTCAGAAGAAAAATACCAAAAAAAGCAATAATAAAGAAAGAAAAGATAATTACGCCAACATATGTACTGCTAAAATTAAATCAAAATTTGCATATGTATCTCAGAGTAAAGAAATCAATTTCTCTATACCCATATTGTTCTCAGGTCCAAATGAATCTTGCGTTGGTCTGACTTTGATGCTTTTGTTACTTCTGTGATCTAACAGTCAAGGAGAGTTCTCTGAGAATAAACCATGTGCATATACTGTATATTTTGTGTAATCTTCTGTCTTTGCCTTTTTGTACCTCCTTCGTAAGGTCTCAGCTGTTATTACTGTAATAACTCAAACTGTTATTCCCCAGTTTAAAACCTAGGCAACACATTGCATCAATTAGCCATGTGAGACTTTGACTGTTTAATGATGCATTAAAAGGCTGGCTTCATTGCATGGTGGCATGAGAATTAGTGCCACTGCTCCTTGAGAGCTCCTTGAGCACAGATCTCGAGGTTGATTCCAGACTGGAATATCTGTCTGTGTGAAGTTTGCATGGTCTCCTGGTGTTAACATGGGTTTTCTACAGGTGATTTGACTACCATTTCCCACAAACACTCTGGTAACGTTTGACTGGCTTTTCTGAACTGTCCCTTTCACCATTGCCCTGTGGAGCTATTAGTATAGGCTTTGTTTTGCCAGGACCCTCACCAGGTGAAATAGCTTCTAAGAATGAATGGGCAGATGGGCTGTGCATTACAGACTTTCACACACTGATAGATTTTGTCTCCAATGAAACATATTTCATAAATGACAATGTGATGGATTCAGTTTTCTGTAATAAAGCCTTCTCACTTGAAAAGTGTTTAGTGTTCTTTTTATCTGTACTATGTATTGTATTTCAGGACCATCATTTTATGTTTTTGCAACATTGATTATTGGATTTTCTCATTAACAGAGATGTTAATTGTTTTTATGATGAAGCATGCTTTTTATAAAACATGTACTCTTCTTCATTTATGTCTGCCTTCTTAATCTTATGCTCCAATTAAATATTCTCACTCCTTCAAATGGATTGAAGAACATCTGATTTCACAGAACATATTTTACTGCACTTTATTATAATTTTTACTTTTTTGCCAATATGTCAGCATGACTTTTTCCAAGCATTTTAACATTGTATCTTTATAGCATTTCTTCATTTTTGCAGTTGATGCATTACATTTTTGAACCTGCAAACTACCACGAGAGCTATAAGACTTCCATTTATCATAAAGAATACCTTAGTCCCTTGCTAACTATAGATTTTCTTCAAGCTTGAACAAATACTCTTCCACTATTTCTTAAACAACTTAACCTACCTGGGTTGTTATTCCTTTAGTCCAGATTAAACCTCTTCGCACTGAAGAATCAGAATTTCTGTGAACAGGAACAAAAATAGGGCAAAGAGGGACTTTGAATAAGCAGCACAGATAGGATGTTTGCTGAAGTATCGTGTCTGTAGTTTCTTTTCCAGCCCGTGGTCTCCTGGCACTTTCTGTCAGCCTTGAACAAATGGAAGCTCTGTCTTGCCTCTACTTGTTGCTTCAGTTTTGATGTACTGTCAGGGGACCTGACTGGATCACAGGCTGATGAAGCCCTCACTCCTTGATTATGATTTGCAGTTGCCATAGCAATCATTCTAAGCCTATTTGGCCACAATAAGCTCTATCAGCACAGGGAGAGAGAGACAGAAAGAGAAGGAGGGGAAGGAGAGAATGTGTGTGTGTGCGCATGTTGATGATATTTGAGTTTAGGTCAACTGGTGTCAAAGGAATTGCAGTTTGTTACATGATTGCCTGTTCTTCATTAACCTTCACGAGCTTCCTTGCTTCAGAACTCATATTTGTGTGATTTGTGTTGAGGAAAATCCAAATACCATTTTAAAACCTTTCAGAAAGAATGTGTAAAAACAAGAATAAAAATTCCACATAAGGTTGAAAACATGAGGACACCAAAGAAATCAATACAATCTTTAAAAACATTGCTCTGGTAGAAGTCCCAGTAGCATCAATTCTTCAATGTGCAATTTTGAAAACGTTGCTTGAAGTACTGTGTGGTGTACTGTGGGTGTTTGTATTGATCATAAAGTATGTCTATTGGAGTTCTTCATCTGTTATAGAATGTTTTCTTTCTGTTCAGACTTCGTTATTTTCTTTGAAATGCATAAGAGCATTTCTGAACTGTTGCATAATGACATTAATGTAACTAAACAAACTCAATCTTCACAAAATGGTTTATTTTAGCAAGATATTTGCTTTCCCGTTTGTTCTTATGTATTCTCTGCTGTAGTTCTTCTTGACTAAGAAGAATATATCTAATTAATACTTAAATAAAACCTCTATAATACTCCCAAATGTGATTCTAAACACCAGTATTTTCATGTAACGAGGATGTTTAGCCATTTGCTGTAAGACTGAACTGGACAAGAGGTCAAGACTGATCCTCTTTGATTAAACAGAACAGATGCCTGTACTAATCTCCAGCTTTAACACTGAGCACTGGGTCTGAGGTCACAACGAACACACTGTCCGACATCTATACCATTTAAGTGGAATTTGTCAGTATTGCTCATGAGGAGTACTCTTCCTTCGGCACAAAATACCATTCTGTATAATCTTGTTCTTTAGACTCTCTTGGGAGATTTTAGTTCAGCTTCAATACAACAAGGCAAATGGAGCAGAAGGTCAACTTGAACATAAGCAGCTTTTGTTAGAATTTACAAGTACATAAAATTGAATTAAATATCAAAAATGCTTTTTAGACTTGAGCATTGTATTAATGTATGATTACTTTTTATAAGTCAGCACTGAACTTTGCATGGCAAATAATTAGGTAAATGTTAGGTCAACAAGTCATTTTTACTTTCCTTTCCTATTTTTGAAAGTGCCTTTAAAACTGAGAACAAGACGTACCTATTTACACAAAAGGGTGTAGGAGTATGGAACAAGCCATATAGACATGGTGTTGAAGCTGATACAGTACCCTTACTTCTTTTAAGAAATTGGTGGATGAGTTACGTGGAACAATAAGCTTCTACTGTATCTACTAAAGGGCTTAGATGGGCCAAACAGCCTTCTATTGTTTGTATAATAATTATGGTTATGTTCTTTTATTTTACCTCTCTGAAGTGAAATCCAGGTGTTTAAAACATAAAATCTGCTTATCCTTACTGAATACTGAAGAATTCAGCATTTTGTTCCTGTTCCTTTACTAGCGTCTATGGGCAAAATCCAAATGTGAGGAGAGGTTATAACTGAACAAAGGTAAGGACTGAATAAAGGAGAGTGGAATACATCTGTTATATTTGCTGCCAGCATCTCTGACATTCCACTGGAGTTGTGATGAAGTTAGTAAAAGTAAAATAAACTGAAAGGCCAGAGGAGTTTTCAGTATGTAATTCAAAATTTAATAATAAGCGATTGTGGAAAACACGAACTATGGCCTATTTTAAAAAAGTAATGCTATAATCCTTCTTCGGCACAAATCAAAGGCAACTGCTTCAATAACAGTGGCACAGTGGGTAGCATTGCTGCCTCACAGCACTGGGGCCCTGTGATGGGTTTCTTCTGGGCACTCTGGTTTCCTCTCACAGTCCAGACATACTGGTAGGTAAATTGGCTTTAGTGAATTGTCCTAGGTATGAGACTGTGCTTGTCTGTAGCTGTGTAAGCACTGTGATTAACCTACCAGAATGTCTTTGGACTGTGGAAGGAAACCAGAGCACCCAGAAGAAACCCACAAGAACACAGGGAGAAAAAACACACTCCACACAGGTAAAATCACAGGTCCAGAACTAAACTCAGTGCCCCAGTGCTGCAAGACAGCAATGTCCCACCCCTACTGTTAGTGTTAATATCACAATGATACTGATTTATGGAGTTTATTTAACTAAAGTTCGGGAGGGATGACAACAACCACGCTCAATCATCCCCAGCCGTCAGTGATTAGCAATCACTCCCTTCGTCCTTCCCACACCGTACGCTGTAAATACCAAATGCGATATCTCTGCATCCCACCTCCACCCCAACTTCACCTCTGCAGCTGCCCCTTGGTTACCTTGCGGGGGGGTCCTGGCCTCCTCGTCCTATGGCCAGGAGGTCGGCCATCTGCCAAGCGGGTTAAGCCAAATATTCACTCCACAACAGTTCACCACGCTTTGATTTTGGGGCGTTGTCATTCCTCATGAATTACATTATAGATCAGATATAAAAATACTGACTTTTGAAATATAAATTGTGTATTTTATATAGCATATTAATACTAATGAAATAAAACAACACACAACACCAGTGTACAATAGACCAGTGCTTTCCAGGTTCCTTTTTGGCAACCTTTTCAACTTTCAATTTTTTTATTTTTCTAGTTTTCACACATTTTTTTCACATCCATTGCAAGATCTCATCTGTAACATTAATAGCTGATATTCAAAAGACAGTAATTTTATAAACAAATAAACAGCTTGTCTCATCTATTATTTAAAATAGTTTTATAGCAGAAAATGTCACTACTTCACTTCACACTAGGCTAAATTCAATAAAACAGTCCTATTTTCAGAAAGGTTTTGGTACTGGCACATAACCAATAGCACCTGTAAACTTGGTAAATCTCTGTGATATATTCATGTAGCTAGTCCCAGTGTGAAAATGTGTAGTTTATTAAAAAATAGAGCTCTTTCAAGCACAGATTTATAAAGTATAGAATACTGCATTTGCTTTTTTTATCAAGGTACATATATTTAACTTTCTTGTATGCAATGTATTATAACTAAAAATAAATTTGACAGTCTATTATCTACTCAGTCTTTTTTTAAGTTACAGTAACATACTGTAAATGACTCAGACACATTTGAAGAACCTCTTGTGTGTGATTTTCATTATCAAGAAGAACAAAACCATAATGATCAAGTGGGAAGCAGCTGTTTAAGACCTGAGTAAATAATTACTATGTTAATTCATTGAAAGCATAGAAGTAACATACTGTAGCACATAATACTGTATTGGACTTTTTCTAAACCTTAATATTTCACATGAACAACTATGTGATAGCTGTTGTCACATCACTCATATTGTACATACAGCATACGTTATAAAGCATATTTACTGTAAATAATTCAGGTGGGTAGCTGCGTCAGCATGCATAGGCTGCAAAGGAACAAGTAATAGGTTTATTCCATGCTGAAAAAAACACAACGTTTCGACCATGGAGCCTTCTCTACGGCCGTGGTGCCTGCTCACACCTGAAGAAGGCTCCACAACCAAAACGTTGTGTTTTCTTTCTTCTCTTTTCAGTATGGAATAAACCTATTACTTGTTCTATATTCAAATAATAGCCTTTTGGTATTTGCTTTTAATGTGAAGAACCCTAGGGAGAAAAAAGGTTGTCTATGATCAAGAACACCTAGCAAAAACTCGTGTCAGCACAGGGAGAGCAGGCAAACTCCACACAGAGGGTGATCCAGGCCAAAATCAAAGCCAGGACCCAAGGATTGTGATGCAGCAATGCTAACTGCCATGCTGCTCTGCCTGCCTATAGGTTTTTTTAGATTAACTTGGCATGATACATTATAAGGCTATTTTTACCTTCTGTGGGGGAGTATTTGAAAATTGTTGAATAAGTATAAGTATTATTCTTGCAAATTCCTTACATATACATTTGGACAAATATTTAAAACCTTTGCACAATTTTCACATTGTGTTCCTTCAAAGCTTGCTGTTGTGACACTTTGAAGTAGCAGTTGATATCTGTTATGCGCAACACGTGCTCCGCACGTTCTAAGAAAATAACAAGAAAGGAAAAAGAAAGAAGTAAATAAATAATATGAAAGGAAAATGAATTATGATCACATAAGTATTCAAACCCTTTCTCATGGAAAACCTAAATTAATTTAGGTGCACAAAATTACCTGCATTGAGTGGTCTCAGTCTGCATGCAGTGATATTGGTTCTCATGATTTCAGAATAGTCTCTGTAAGGTCACACAGTCAGAAGGTGAATTTAAAGCAAAGATTCAACCATGAAGCCCAAAGACTTTTCAAAGGAATGAAGTTGTACAAAAGCACAAATCAAAAGGGATATGAAAATATTTCAAAGACTTTTATTTATTTTTTTACCTTGGGGACATCGATCATTAAGAAGTGGAAACTCACACACTACCTAGATCATCCCGTCAAACTGAACATCTGGGCAAGGACTATACAGGTTAGAGATGCCCCCATGAGGCCAGCAGCAGCTTTGCAAATTACAGTGCTCAGTGGCTGATAGCAGAGATGTCCACGGGAGAAAAATATCCTGGTCAATCCACAAAGGGGGCTTGTCCATCCATCCATCTTCTAACCACTTTATCCAATACAGGATTGCAGGGGAGTCAGAGCCTATTCCAGCCAGCAACATGCACTAGGCAGGATACACCCTGGACAGAACCCCAGTCCACTGCAGAGCAGAATCACAGACACACATTCACGCCTGGGGCCTTTTTTTCCCAGGAGCCAATTAACCGACAGTATCAGTACTGTATGTCTTTAGACTGTGGGAGGAAACTGGAGCACCGAAAGGAAACTCACAGCACAAGTGGGCTTGTATGCCACTGAAACAAAAATCTCAGTTCCCATATGGGGTTTGCAATAAAGCACCAAAGTGACATTGCAAACATGTGGCAAAAGGTTTTGTGTTCAAACAACATAGAAGTGGAGCTTTTTGGTCTAAATTCAAAATGTTACATCTGATACCAACCCAACATAGTGCGTCACTGAGTCAACACAATTTCTGTTGCCAAGCATTAAGTTATAGTTCTGCAGCTCATCAGGAGGTACTAGGAAACCTCTCAAGACTGATGGGAACATACTGTACATAGAGTAAAGTATTTGTAAATTATAGAGGAAAATCTGCTTCAGGCTTCAAACTGGCAAAAATTCACTTTCAGCGGGACAGTGATCAAAGGCACCAGGCCAAAGCTACACAGCAGTGGTTTAGAAGAAGAAAGTGAACATCCTTGAGTGGCTCAGTCAAAGTACTGGCTTAAATTTAAAAAGAACTGAAGTGACTTTCAATGTGCTTCATCATTTACTGTGATCAATTCTGTTTGCCTTCAGACCTTCCTTTTTCAAGTTTGCCTTAAAGAAAATGCAAAGTGAAAAACACAAAGAATTTGAAGTCATGGTTCAGATTTACCAGGGAAGGAAACAGCATCTAACTGCCAAAGCACATCAACATTTCATGTTGACAGTGCTACTAGTGCTACTCCCTGAAGCAATAGCATGAATACAGTCACTGTCTGTGTCCCTCTTGTAGGCACAATGATCAGTTTTCTTCAGGCTCTGTAAGAAGTGCTTAAGTTTGACACTAAGGCTGCCAATAAATCACAAAAGAACAGCTCTCAGTCATCAGTTTTATTTAAACTCATTGACATACTGTATAACAAGGCGGTATGGTCGTGCAGTGGTTAGCAATACTACCTTGCAGCGCTGGGGCCCTGGGTTCAGTTCTGGACCAGAGGTGTCATCTGTGTTCTCCCTGTGTTCATGTAGGTTTTCTCCCAGTGCTCCAGTTTCCTCTCACAGTCCAAAGACACACTCATAGGTTAATTGCACTCTGGGAAAACTGGCCCTGGTGTGAGTGAGTGTGTGTGCACTGTGATGGACTGGTGCCCCAGGTGTACCCCGCATTGCGCTCATTGCTTGCCAGGATGGGCTCCGGTTTCCTTGCAACCCTGGATTGGATAAAGCAGTTAGAAAATGGATGGATATATTACAACATATATATATTATATTACAACACAAGCCTACAGGAATTAGAAAATGATGCAGCTAAATGTGCTGTATAAAGATGCACATAGGTATACATTTACTACAGAATATAGTATATAGGCATGTATACTGTATGTGTGTAAATTATATGTTAATATGAGAGTTGTATTATTAATTAGTAAAACCACTACATGTTTTACTGAATTCCAAGAGCTTTATTTTGTGTTCAATGTAAGAATTACACTTTAGTGTAAGTGCAGTATGTAGCAATGATGGGGTAGAAAACACCATTGAACATATTTCTTGTTTAACGTTTGTGATTTTGATTCTATTGCGAATCTTTCCAATAGCTTTGCTCATGTTGAAGGAGGAGTGTTACAGAGAACTTCATTTCTTTATTTTACAGTAGCTTTACAGAGATTACATATTGAAAGATGATTTCATGCCTTCCCATAGATTGCTGAAAACAAATCCCAGCGTTCTTTGAGCACATCCATCCATGTCTTCCTGAAATAGCAAGTGAGGATATAAAATAGTACTGTGAGAGGACATGAAACCTTTCTGAGGATAGCTGCAATAGATTGATTGAGAGACAATGTGCTAGGCCTTAAAAAAGGGTATTTTATAATCTTATATTTCAAGCATTTATAATGGAAAAATGTTGTCAAATACATCTGACTGGAAAGTTATTAATAGTAAAATCTGTTTGTCCATACAAAAACACATAACCCCTTTTGCTTTTAAATTATTATTTTCCTAGCACAGCAATACGTGTAATGCATAATCACATAGCATGGTGCAACCTCACACACACCGGAAAGAAGAAAATAAAGATTAAAAATAGATTTATTTTTAGATAGTCCTATCAACTGCCACACTCCAAATGCAACACAATGTTTTATTACTTCTACCAGCTGTCCATAGCTTCAGAGATGATTCATACTCATGAATAACAGCAGTACTCCTACGAATTTTATTGTATATTTTTCATCTATGTTTACTTATTGTTTCAGCTCTAACAGCCAGGCTTCTGAAGTGGATTATAGGAGTCACCTCAGTAAAGACCAAATTGAAATGCTGTATAACTGCCGTCTACCTGCCAGATGCAAATGAGAAAACTCAGAACAAAATGATGGGATAACATTGGGTAGACGTAGACACAAGAATACAGCAACAAAAACATGTGAAGAGATCATTTTAAAATGCCATCTTCAGTCATACCAGTGATGAGTCATGGAGTACCATAGCATACTTCAAGGACTGTGCAAACAGGGGAATTAAATATTCCGTACCATATTACACCACTCAACACCAATGTATATGTGTGTCTTATTAACTGTTTATTTTTTTTAAATAATCCTGCAACAGCTATACAGTTAATCTTAAAGAACTTGTAAAAGCATATTGTTGTATGTCTAAGATGCATGTAAATATTTTCGCAGTTTCTTAAAAAAGGCGCTTTTCAAATTGAATACATTAAGTCAGCTTTCAGATATTATATGATTTAAAAATATATGTTTTTGTTCATTATACGGTTGCACCTGTTAAAGACAACATATTACTGTCTTTGGGCAAAAATACATAATTCCCTGGAAAAGATCTATTTTAGAAATAGTCCCTATTTCTAAAAAACTCCAAATATCGTGAAGAAGATATGACATTTGAATTGATGTCTGCGTTCCTGTCTGGTGATAAATAATATATTTTTCTTTGATTTTGATTACTTAAATGTGAACAATTTCAAAATATTTTGCCCTGAAGGCTCCGAATACTTTGACTTGACCAGAAGGCCAAAAGATGAAGTGTCTATGAGAAAGTTGTGGTGCTTATTAATTGTCTTTAGAAATTGAACATCTTTTGCAAGAGCAGTCACCATACAGATGGTAAATGCCTTTGATCTGTTCTCACTTAGACTCAGTGCAGCTGCTTCATAATGAAATATGACTCATTAAGTACAGCATAAACCACATGCTGCTCACTGGTAGCAGTTCTTTACTTCTCTTTCATATTCCTGCACAAAAACGGGCAGAAAATAATGCTCTGGAGAAGGACTGAGGGGGAAATATGATTTGGAAGCCATAAATTGAAAAATAACAATAATAGAAAAATGATTATAAACACAAACGGTGAAAGACAAAGAAAAGTTTTCTGCGCCAAGAGACACTGCTGACACAAATGACTATTTAATAAATTATATTCAGGAAACATTGCTTTTATCGGTTCGTTAGAATAATCCCACGGCTTTAGAGACAAATAGTAAAAGTATAAATTAAAATTAAAAATTAATCATTATCAATAAAATGCAATTACAGTATTTCATTCATTAAGAAAGGTAAAGTAAGACCAACAGAGTATGAGATATCACTGAACAGATAGGCATCTTTTTACAATTATTGAAAATTAAAACAGTAAAAGACCTTTTCTGGAAAACAAAAGTACCCCCTACACAGAAAGACAGTTTAAAGCAAATACTGAAAAAAGAAATGTGACATCAAATTAAAATTATGCTATGAACTTGCATCAATAAAGAGTTCAAAGGAAATGGAAAAACACCCAGTGATTAGCACACATGTTCTACTTTTTTTGTTGATCCTTTGCAAGTTATGCTATAGTGACCAAAAAGTACAGTACAAGAAGGTTTCTACATGTAAAGCTGGATAAAATTTACTAAGAGTATTTTATGAAAAATAGAGTTACAAAGTCATGAGAGGGTTATCATTTCTTTGGAAAATATTGTTTAAAGTAAACTCAAACCATGAGTTTATTATCATTATTAAAGAAGATTTTTCTCAATAGAGAGAAATAATGTCACCCTGACACAGCAGCAGAATACAGACCAAACCACATGCACTTCATGTTTTATCTGTTTCACGACTCATTATCTGTCATTCTTTGTCAAGTGCTTTGGAAAGAGAATTTCAAAACGCCACAGAACGAAACTGGACATCCTTGGAGCAGAAGAACACTCTATTTCCCAATGACATTTCTAAATCAAACAGTGTTCCTCTACTGCTGGCATCATGAGTAGCTTCATGAGCTCTATATCTATACATGCAGGTACTCTCACATCAGGGGGTCAGTCAGACTTTGTGCAGATAATGAGATGATTCATGCCCTGTAACAACTGCTCCACAGTCTTAAAAGGAATAAATATATTTTAAAAGACTCAATACATAAAGTCAACTTAACCTTAAGTCAGAGCTCTGATGCTTACAGGAAGAGCCCAACAACTGATCTTGGATTAGAGCTTTATTAATAACACATACTGTAGGTAACAAGGCCTCAGCTTTGTGATGCTGTGAAAGGTTAGCACAACGGTATTCATTTTAGGGGCTTCTTTTCCATTTTCATGCTATTTTGCTTGGTTACTCCCTGCATGTCCTGGTATGGGCTACATACAGTAGCTGCCCAGCAGCTCTGTGGCCTTGGTTTCAATTCTTGGGCAACTGTCCACATGGAGTTTGTATGTTTCCCCTTTGTTCACTTGGGTTTCCTCTGGGTGGTCTGGTTTCCTCCCAGAGTCCAAATATATACTGGTAGCTTAATTGCCACCCCTGGTTCTGGGTTTTGAATGGGAGATTTTTTTTCTGGATTGTATAAGGTCAAACACAAACATAATATAAAAAAGCTGATGAAAAGTCACTCTTTCTAATTTGATAGATAGAAAGTTATTGATCTAGTCATTTCATAAAAGAAGCTAGGGGTTCAGCTTCAACAATATTAGTGGGTAACTTGTTCTATACCCCCCACAACTCTTTGCATAAAAGAAGTGTGTTCTGTTCTCAGTCTGAAACACAGTTCTACATAGCTTCCTCTTGTGTTTTCTCATGTGTGAAAAAGGAGACAGTCAGACTGTTTGACTAGATCTGATAGGATGCTTCATTTTCAACTACAAGAGACTCTCCTGACACATACAATAACCAAACTTCAATCTCTGAGTGCACAGCCTGACCTTAGTAAATTAGTGATTTTTATAATCAAATTAAGAATCTATTAGGCTTCCTTCCCATGTTCCATTTTGAAGAACTTTGCCTAATGAAGTGGCAATACTAGTGGCCTAGTATTTTTTTCTCTCAAATAGGAGACCACCTTTCCCAAAGCCCTGAAAAGGATGGTTGATAAATGAGACTAGATCACATTCTGAGAAACAGAACATCACTCGTAACATAAACAAAAGTACATGAAAGAAAACATTTTTTATGACATTATCAGTGCATTGTATGTATTCAGTGAAATGTTTATTTTACATATCACAATACATTACAAGAGACATTTCCATTTCCTTGTGAAGGCAGAGAGATGCTTTATGATTTGGGAGCTGACAGCTGCTGCATTTTCATTTTTCTGGCTACCCTTGTGTGCTATGAATTGATATGATATAATTCTTATGTGGTAATAAAAGCTTAATCTGAAGTCAGAAGTGATCATCACATAAAAGACAAGTAGAAAACTGTCTGGGATTCAGGTTTGTTGTGAATTAGATGTATTTTTTAATAATGTCCAGATGGGTGTTAATACAAACATACACAATGTGCTACTGCTAATGGCCTCCAATGACATTTTTTGTCTAATCCCTACATCTGTCTTATCTTTACAGGCAGTTCTGCATCTGCAAACGTACACACTGTTAAAAATACAGTGTTCTAGATTTGCATTAATTAATGTTAATATCTGTCAAGCACACTTTCACACCAGGGCCACTTTTCACAGAAGCCAGTTAACCTACCAATACATCACTGGACTCTGAGAGAAACCCACACAAACATAGGGAGAACATACAAACTCCACAAAGATAACGCACAAGAGTTTATGTTGATTTTCCATATCTGATATTTAAAAGTGTTTTTTAATTGTTCTGATCTATGTTAGACATGATTTTGTAAAATTTTGGATTTTGCCGTGTAGCTGCATTTTTAAAAATCAAGCGTCCATCCATCCACTTTCTAACTGCTTTACCCAATACAGGATAGTGGGGGAGCTGAAGCCAGCAAGCAACAGGCACAAGCCAGCATACTCCCACATGGACTCCAGCATGGACTCCTACAGTCCATCGCAGGGCACACACAGACACAAACAAGTTCATACTCCCAACCGGGCCAGTCTTCTCAGAATTCAATTAACTTACCAGCATGTCTCTGGACTGTGGGAGAAGAGTCACACAATCTCAAGGAGATCACACATTCCACACATACGGCACCCCAAGTCCGGAACTGAACCCAGAACCCCCTGCACTGCAAGACAGAAATACTTACCACTGCGTCACCATACCACATAAGTACAGTAACTATATCTATAACAATTTATACAGCTGGACAGTTTAAAAAAATAAAATAGCTTAAGTAGGTAAAACTATATACTGTACATCATCCAGGATATTAACACAAACCACTACAAATGTCAAGGCTACAGCCCTAACCATGACCTAATATGATATGATAGAAACCACAATACTTGTAGGTTTTGTATTATTTGAGGACCCCATGTATCTACTCACTGTTTTTTATGCATTTTTTGCATTTGATCGTAATACCACTGTCTTCTAAATAACACTTACAGTAACTGTGCATATCGAATGATCTGAAGCAGCGGCTATTCTGTCTCTACCTTACATAGTTCCCTTTTCAGTTAATTGTTAATGGCTTATTGCATTTGTGATTGGTGATTTACAAATGATTTATCAGTTTTCATGGTAGGCATATCAAGCCAACCAAGTGTAAACAATCAGCAAATAAAAGTACTATACCTTTCTGCCTTTGTCATTTTCCAGCTGAAGGGAAAACGAAAAGTATTAATTAGCAGTCTTCTCTCTCTCCGATGTTTCTAATATGTCAGATCCATATTGAATGCAAATAGCTTGTCTTTATTTAAACCTGCAAAATTCCAGTCTTTTTCATTCACCACTGTCTAATGTCTCCTTTACTAAAAGACAGCATAAAGTGTGATTTTGCACAGGTGCAAACCTCTTTTGCTCCAATGTTTTATGCAGGATTTTGGAAATTTTAGGATATTGTCTGTTTGAGGAAACTCAATATGAATATCACACAACAGCAACAATCTCTGATGTTTCCTTGTATTTATTTATATCAGACATTTTGAGAAATGAGGTCCAACCCGTTTCTGGTATGGAGTGATTGAAACTAGCTATTCCCAAACTTATCTGATAGCACAATTCACACTGCTGGTTATTGAATTGAATAAAACCATACAGTTCTTTGCAGACAATTTCATCACTTGCTGCTGAGTGATCTGTGTGTCACAAACTGATGGTGGATGAGTCACTTCCAATTACAGTGTGGCTTGACATCACATAAGAAGGATGAAGTGTGAGGAGCTGTATATCAGAGGGTTTCAAATGCAACTACCTGGTATCAAGACACCGGACCACAAAACATCCACATCTTCTCATCCAACAAGTGTTTCCTGATAGTGAATGTTGTTTCATGTGTATAGAAGTACACTACCTTAGTAAATCATAAGAGCAGTAATACACTGTGAAACATGTATGGCAATACATACTGTACAACACCTTTGATGTATCTGAAAGTAATTATAATTTTATGAAAGCACCTACCTTATTTATACTTTATGTTTTGTGTATCTTTTGCATATGTGATTATTGTATGTTACAGGTGGGCAGAACTCACCAGCTCACCAGAACTGCTGGAACCTAAGAGCTAAGATGCTTTTTTCTAAGTTAAAAAAAGACTCACTGACAATTTGTGTAGCCCATACCACTACATCAATTCATCAATAAAAAGAGATCAATCCAAATTAAGTGACTGAAGCTCAAATGGAATGTGTTAAAAACTGGCACAATATATTAAATTGATGTTGTTTTGTAAATTACCAATATTGCTATTGAATGAACTGTCTTTTACTGTATATCAAAACAAGTGTATGGAGTAATGCACCACGCTTTGCTTTATTAGGCCAGGGTGCTTCAACTAACAGATTCTATAATGCATTAACTACCAAAAGACAGATGAGAATAGGAGGCACAGCTTATTCTTAATTGTCTTTTGTTAGGTCTTAAAACATAAGAACAATTACAAATGAACAGTTACATCTTGCCCTTTTGGTAGTCAGTATAGTAGCTTATTGATCCAAGGATCTCATCCAGCTTTCTCCTGAAAGAAGTCAGGGTATCGGCTTCAATGACATGTCTAGGTAGCTTGTTCCATACTCCCACACCCCTTTGTGTAAAGAATGTCTCTTTTTCTCAGTTTTAAATGCACTTTAATGTAATTTCCACTTGTGTCCTCTGGTTTGTGGCTCTTACTTTATAATGAGTTATGTTATAATATTGCCATCTAATTCAATCTGTAGCAGATATTTTAAAAAAACATCTAGATGTTAATTCGTCTTTCAGATTCATTGCTGCCATTCTACTTTGGATCCAGCACTTTTGCTATGTCATTTGCCTTAAAGATACTCAATAATATTACCATAGTCCAGTCACACTTCTTTGAGTTTGCAAATTTTAATTTACCTGTAAAGTACTTTGAGTGGAGTGTAGCACTATATAAATTACTATTACATATCCACTCATCCTTCCATTTTCTATCCTCTGTATCCAATACAGGGTCACAGGAGAGCTGGAGCCTATCCTACCAAGCAATGGGCACAAGGCAGTATACACCCTGGATGGGATGCCAGTCCATCACAGCGTACAAACATCCACTCGACCACAGCTGGACTAATGCTGTGGGACACATCTTTTGTAAAGGTTTATAGTGTCAGTGCTTAATTGTGTTGTGGAACATATGGAACAATTACTGGAATATGGTAACTTAGCTGTGTAATGCTTGTATCATCAATCAGCCAAAATAATTCTAAACACAGCAGTAATTTGTTTGCTTCTAATGGGGTCTTTAAGAGAAGAAGTGATCAACTTCAAAGAACAGGATGAAAACCAATTGAATCAGAAAGAAACTAACCTGTCACATACTACTTGAGGCTCTGCTGTATAAAAGAGTTAGAAGACTTTAGCAGGTTATCTGTTCTGCGGGGCAGTCCCAATTCTACATTGCTGTGTGCATTGAGCTCCATAAAGACTGTCTCCTGCTCTTCTTTTGAAGAATTTTCCACAATACAGGAAACCAGGGCATGAAGAGAAAATCCCTTTATCAACCCTGAGAAATATAACTTCCCTTGAATCTAAGCTGCTGAAAGCTTGCTGGGTAGTAATCTCCACAGTTGAAGCCTGGAGGGTGAAGGCCAGTTGAACTGTGTTTGAAACAGCTGCAGCAGATAAATCCGAACATATTCTGTATTCCTGTTGTCCTGAGAGTCATCCTTTTTACCCTGACCAGCTCAAGGCCAGATTCCAACACGGGACCCTGAAGCTGTAAGGCAGGAGCACATTTTAAAGACAAAGAACTTGTTGAGGGCCTAATGATGCTCACAGTGCATTTCAGTTACAGGTAAGAAGAGCTCCTGGCAGGAAACGTTCTGTAATTCCCCGGACAGGTTGATAAGCTACCAATTCAAGAACGTACTTTCTGGCAGTGAAGCTCTCAGTGGAACCTATGGTTTAGCATCCTTTAACTGCCTCTTCCACAACCAACAGAGAAAGATTTCTGAAATGGTTGTCACAGCTGTAAAACTATTATCATAAAAACCAGCTACTGAGACAGCTACAGTAAATATCATCACATATGATATTCACAATACATTCTAATATTTAATACTAAAAGGAAATATGAATTATCTATAACTGCTATTAACAGCAATAGTTCAACTGAACTTTCTGCAGTTACTTACATATGGAAAGGACATGGAAGTTGACATTTCCTTTTCCATACATTGGATTTAATACATACTGTATATTGCAAAATACTAAGAAATAATCAATGAGGGGTTACATACTTCATTTATATACAGTTAATATATAATAGCAAAAATAAAAGACAGAGGTCATTGCAATACTAGGGAGAATTATAGGCATTAAGTATAGTCTGCCTTAATCCAACTGCAACAAGGTGACTGCAGTCTGCTTGCTTTAGCTTACAGAACCACAACAAAGAGTTTGTCATGAAGGAGTGTGCTAATACATGAGCAGTTATGTAAAGCAGTTTCAATTGGACTGGTATTTTGCAGCTATCAACTACATCTAGTTGGCTACCTTTCAGAAAGCTACATAATTCATTAAAGCACAAGAATCACCTACCCTTCATGTGCGAGAGGGACTCCACATAGATAGCACCCCAGGAAATGAGCCCAGCGCCTCAGTGTTGCAGGGCAGTAATACTAACCACTGGTGCCACCCCAGACTAAGCTATTAGGATGCAAAATATCATGTAAGTCTATCTTGGAATTAATTAAAATATTTAATTGGCACGCTGTTAAATAAACAGGACATGTTTATGATCTTTATGTGGATTTTCCTTTGCTCTAGAGGATCACTTGATTCTGTCTGTGCGGCAGCTTTTTTTTAGCCACAAACTGCATTCTCTCATCCCTTCCTCCTAGGACATATATGTGCATTATCTAATGTAATGTACAGTGGGTATGTGCAAGGTAGAATGCTACAATGTTTAGCTAGCAGAATCAAGGCAAAGGTGATCTTTGCTGCATGTTATTTGCAGAGATAGAGGGCAGTATAAAAAACTGTCAAAATTGTTTGGTCCACTAGGGGTAGATCTTTCATCACTTTACTAAACTCAAGCCAAATCACCCACATTCAACAGCTATTTGAAACTAATATTTATTATTTTTACAGTTAATCTCTATGTGCTTCACATCAAAGAAAAGGTTAAAAAAGGAACTTTACAATAACTAAGAAGGAAAAAGATAGGAAACGAGTTCATAGTACTGGAAGTTGTTTGGCTTGTTGGTAGAGAAAGGTTTGAAGATATTTTTTAGAGGTCTCAGTTGAAACAGCTCGTCTTGAGTAGAACAGGGAAGCTATTTCACAGGCGAAGAGCATAGACAGACAAGGCACAGTCACGCACAGTATGTACTTTGGTAGTTTGAGGACATGTAGCAGATTTACTGATCATAAAGACCGAGATGAAGTTTGAAAAAGAAGAAGGTCAGTGAGGTAGATGAGATCTTTGACTTTTAGAGCCTTAAAAACCAGGAACAATACTTTA
The DNA here is from genome assembly GCF_055471065.1 of Atractosteus spatula. Classification (NCBI taxonomy): domain Eukaryota; kingdom Metazoa; phylum Chordata; class Actinopteri; order Semionotiformes; family Lepisosteidae; genus Atractosteus; species Atractosteus spatula. The sequence continues at coordinate 34,709,079 of NC_142707.1, forward strand.
AAATCCACTCACTGGTAGACAGGCAGCAAATGGAGCTTTGCAAGAATAGGGCTGCTATGGTATGACTTCTTTAATATTATTCCTTTTTGGACCGCCTTCCAATAATAACCGATTAAAAGTATGCTAGCAAATTAGCAACAATAGGTATCATTGATAATGTATTTTGCAGTACCTTTGTATGTTTCCTTCCTTGATGTTGTGCAAATTTTTTTAACTTTAGTAAACGAGAAAGATGAAGTCGACTTCAATTTTAATGTTGAAGAACTGTGTTTACCTGTCCGAAGTATAATTGCAATCAGGAAATCAGTATACTGTATCAAGATTAAAATTCCTTTACAAGACAATAGTCAAAATGCTGTCAACAACTTTGACAGTTTATTACAAATTAATTACACTGGTTACTGTGACGAAAACGTTACCGTACAATCCTTCACCATCTATGAAGGAAAAAACAAAACTTTAGTAAAATAATTGGCATTGATAGTTGTCAACAACATTTTGACTAACCCTGCATACAGTAGGTGTTGTTCTGTCTTCCAGATCCCAAGTTATTCGTACAATACTTTGAGCGCATTTTACCCTTTTCACCTTTATAGTAAACATCTATAACAAACTTCTTACCTAATAAAAGACTCATCAATTTACTAAACTAAAATAAATTGCATTGTTACCACCAGAGACCTCTAGGAAAAATATGTTTTAAATGCATTTAGGTGGAGATGCTCTACTCAATCTACATGGCTTTACAACAGCGGTAATATATCTGAGCAATAATAATTCCACACATTTAAATACTGTCCATCATTGAACATTATTTATATTATTTTTTCCATTCTAATGTTGCTTTGCTTCTGACTGAAACAGGTGGTGAGTAAAGAGGTCTTACTCCATTTGTTTTACTCAATTGTTTGTATTTACAAGCTAAACTGTCTCAAAATACCTAGCTTTTTCAAGCCTAGTTTCAAGTCTTCCTCATTTAATTTAATTTAAAGGAATAATTAATTGGTTAACTGGTCAACTGAAGGATGCCTGACTATCTGTGTCAGAATGGATTCTAGAATGGAATCTATTACTGTAACATTAATTAATTTTCAGTAGCACCGCTTGATCTCTAATTTAAATTTAATGTAATTAATTAAATTTAATTTAGATCTTAATTTTAATTCTCTTTAATTTGAGAATTCAAATGAGAATATTTTTCTTTCAATTGTTTTTCAGTGCTTGGCATTTAATTTCTGGGATGTGTGTATTTATTTAAAAATGTATATATCTTCTTTGTCTCTTAGCTTGTGCCATTCTTGCGTCTGCTTTCCTATTCTGCTAACAGAGTTCATGGCAATATCCCAACTCTATATTTCACAAGTACAGATCAGAACACTCTGAACAGAGGATTATTCAGAGGATGAATTGTTTCTCTTGATTAAAATAAGACAACAAACAGTGCCTCATACAGCAGTTGAGTCTTCACACACAGTCACAAGTTTTGACGAGGTTACAATTTGCTCTTCTGTTTAGATCATGCAAAGCTGTGGACTGCAAGTGGAGTTTCCTTGGGTTTATTGTTCTGCTGTCTCTGCAGAACAGCACGCACATAGTGACATCAGTTCACATTGACCATGCTCATTGAGCATATCACATACTAAACCTATTCTGCCTCTTAAAAAGAAATCAAAATGTCAGCTAGTTTCATTTTAAAAAGGGAAAAAAACACTATTCAGTGAATCTCACACTATTTGAAGAGATGATCAGCATCTTACTTGCAGAGGTTATCCACCAGACATGGATCATAAGCTTTTTACTCCCCTATTTCACAAGAGTTAACTTTTAGTTATGGCCAACTGTGACAATCAGACACTAATGAACTCAACACTGAATTTACTTCAGCCATTTCTTGTGGTTCTGTATTTGTTAGATAAAATGAATAACTACACACTTTGATAAGTCTCTTCACATGATTTGCAGAGGATTTCCTTTGAACAGTGCCGAGCTGCAGTCATGCCTTTTTTTATTTCTCAAGTATGTTTATATTCTCAATGCTGTATGTTTTCCTCTCCTTTCACTCTGCTGCTGTTAAACACCAGGGTCCATGGGTCAAGCTGATTCTAATAGTACACAGCACTTTTCTAATTACGTTCTCTAATAATTATATGTCCACAAGGGAAAGAAATTAATCCAAATGAAACACAATATCCCATAACAAAAAGTCATGAAACAGAAACCAGACCCATATAGCATAAGAGTAGGTTTAAGATGTAGCAGCCTGCTACTCTGATACTACTGTATATGGATCCCTTATCCTTGTACTGAAATTCACTAGCAGTATTGTCATAACCATTATGCAAATAAAATCATAAAAGTAAAGCTCCTTCTGATGAACTGTGGTAGACCTTCTATTTAAAGGCTTTAATGAAAAGTGTTCTTGGAGCTGTAAATTAATTCTTGAAGGGCTATGTGAATGCAGAGTAAAGCTATACATTTGCTGACGTTTTCTTTTTCTTTGTTCTTTGTCCTGTTTAGACAGGGGGAGATCCAGACCAGATGGACTGTGATCACAGTTCATGGTCTACAACAGTCATGATTGCTCCTCAGCTTATTGACATCTCGTTACTGTGATAAGGCAATACTGGAACAAGAGCTCATGTTCCCGTTTCATTTAGTTGCAGACAGTTTTGAAATTGGCACATTTGCACGTGTGAAATTCATTCCATTAATGATAAATATTTTGTTTTTGTTTTTAACTTGTCTCATAAAAGCACCACTAATGTTCTTATAGATTAATATCTATAATAAAAGCACCACTAATATCCTAAACAACCTTTTCATTTGCTACCATTGCTCTTGGGGAAGACAATTTGCTCTAATAGGTTCATTGAATTAGTGATTGCTTAGCTGTATCTGTTAAAACTGACAATCCCATTGCTCAAAATTGTTTGGGAATGACACCTTTTTCAAGGCTTATGTAACTAAAAACTGGAGATTCTCGTTGATTTCATTATGGCAAGTATCGGGCAGGAAGATGTCAATAAAAGCAACAAACTGGCTTCAGTTCTCAGGACCACGTTTTTACCACAAGAGACCAGTTAAAGACCCCTGGAAATTGTTTTATTAGAAGCTGTTTAAACTAAAGTGGCATTATTTAATTTCATAACGTTATTTTCAAAATCTATTCATCTCAAAAATCAAATATTTTACTAAGCCACATTATGTGAAAAAAAAATAAAAACCATAAATGCTTTTTTTTCCAGATATCTTGGTGATTGCTACACTTCATGTCAAGAAAGTGGTGATATACAAAAACTTTATCTGAGCTGATAAACAGACACTAAAACTCATAGTGAGTCCTGGGAACACAACATACTGTACACCTGGCTATGAGCTGTAAACAACATTCAGGACTGTACATAAAATAAACTTACACTAATAGTTGTTTTTTAAACAATTTACTCCAGAATATCGTGTATGTTAATTCTTATTGGATTCACTCCATAAATACCTAATGTTTCAAATTATTACGTTTTAGGGGTCACATGATATTCTATTTTGTGTTGCAACTGGCATGAGTCAAACACACAGCACCCTGAATGTTATCTGATTCAAATACCCTGCTTGGAAACGCATCAGATAAGACTATTCCTCTGGAAATAGCGAATCAGCATTATGAGCAAATAAAGTAGAAAATATGTTGCCTTAAAAAGAAAATCTATTTTCAAATGTTCAATCTTTTCACAGCACATGAAGCTCTAAGCAGTATTCTACAGATATTATACAAGAGGGAGGAAGTCACAGGGTTTGGCAATTGTCACTTCTCACTGAGTTTAGTTTTGAGGATCGCCCTTTGTGTTTTCATGTCTGTGAGCAGGCTGTTAAGTGCTTTGTTGGCAGAAATGTAATGCTTCTTGGCACCAATGTTAAGTCAAAGGCACCAATGTTATGTCAGGTACAAACAGAGGTGACATTGGTTAAGACTCTTATGTGTGAACATCAAGTAAGTCTGTTTGAAGATTTGTACTGCTAGTAACATTATTGCAAGATGACAAAAACAATGTATTGTCTGTTTGTCCTCACCAGCTTCCTGCTGCCTCAGTGTGGATTCTACAGGGTTCATGCATGGAACCTAGTAATCACCATTGATTGAAAAAGTGCATTTTTTGTGGCTTTCATGCTGTGTGAATCAAATCGATTAATGCTTTAACCTCATAGGTCTCACCTAATGTTAAAATGTTCTAGATAATATGTATATAATGAACAGCAATATACGACTAAAATCACAAAATGCACAGTGTAATTCATCTATTATGCAAGGTGAGCACGGTAGAAAGGGTCACAAAAACATGATCTAACATGATCAACATCTTCAGCTACCATGAGGTGGCCAATTAGCTGCCCTTCAGACTCTTAAGCTGACCACAATAGGTCCAATTACTGTACTATGAGAACACTGTAAAGTTTTCTGTAATAAATGCTCTGTGTTACTGTAGGTTCACAATGTCAAGGAGAACTCTTTACTACCCACATTGATAAAAATTTAAGAGACTCTTAATCCCTATATCATGAACAGATAGCTTTTCGTTTAAAAAATTAACCAGTTGCAACCAACTTGCAATCTGAAATATCTGAGCCCCACATTAGTACTGCGTTTTAGGATACATAACATTCTAATATGTCAAATACTTATGTCTTTGATCTCCCTGCATGTTGTTTTTGTTCCTTTGAACACCATACCTGGTTTGCTCCTTTATATTTGTTTATTGCTGCATATTATTCATAATTCCCGTTAATATTATGCCTCTTCTGCTTTTGATTTTTATGAGTTTCTGTTCCTTATTCTTCCCATCATTGCTTGACATCACCTTTCATACAGCATTTCCCCTCATCCTCTCAGATGTTCATCCTCAGTCCTTCCTGCGATCTCTCTGTGCACACAAGATTGATTATTGAGTTTGGAAATGGTTAATGTTTTGCCTGCTTTTTCATCTCCTCTGATATTTTCCTCATGTTGCCTTTTACTTTGGCTCATACTGTCTTGAAAATAAATTCCTCCCACTTCATGAAGCTCCTTCTCTCACTTCCTCCTCCTTCTCTCACCTGCATTAAGATGGCAGATTTGATGTAAATAAGGTTTAGTAAGCCCTGGGTTCCATTCCTCAGGTGTTATCTGCATGGAGTTTGTAAGTTCTCCCTGTATTTGCATGAGTTAGGGACAATATCCTCGAGAACTGCAGAAAATGGTCAATACGACAATTGATTCTAATTACTCCATTAAATTAACAATTCTCACTCTCACACTCCAAATAATTAGTCCATCAACAATTTGAAAAGAGCAGGCGTTTCTTCTCTCCTTCTGCTTTCATTAAAGAAAAAGGAATTTCAAGAAAGTTATTTAAAAACTCCAGTACTTATTCCTGGTCACATCAATGTAAATTGTAGTAAATCCTCCCTAACCACTTTTCCAAAACAATTAGTAAAAACACTGTTCTTCTACGTGTTCAATGTTCAGTATTCCAGTGACTGTTTAAATCATTATACGTTCCAAATTTCACATCCATGGAGTCACAGGTTCTCTCAATGTAGATATGCTTTTCTACCAGCACAGGATCTTGTTAAAGAAATCTTCGGACATCACCGGACAACAGAAAGACCTGGCCTGTCTCCCTGGGCTCTTGTCCTCTTTCCTGCTTTCTTCCCCTCCCTTCCAGGTTCCAGCCTTCTCTTTAAAAAAGGTTAGGCTGTGTCTGTCTCACCTGGGCTCAGTATTAATTAATATACCTTGGGTGCAACTAGAATGACCAAATTACCTTTCTTAAATAACTAAAATGTCTTACTGATACCTAAACCGATCTTATTGGAGGGTAATTAAGTTCACCAATTAAACACTAATTTTTACTGTCAAAAGATTTATTTTCTTTTTTTAGTAGCTACTGTCACAAAGTTAATTGGCTTCTGAAAAACTCGGCCCTGGTGTTTGTGTGTGTCTGTGTCTGTCTGTTTGTGTCCTGTAATGGACTGGTGTGCCATCCAGGGTGTATCCTGCCTTGCACCCGTTATTTGCCGGGAATGGCTCCAGTTCCCCCCGTGACCCTGTATTGACCCTGCATCTAAACCACAGTTGTCCTTGGACAGGAAGACCCTTAAAGGCCAAAGACACCAGTGTAGAGCAGGGGTGCACAACTCCATTTCAGCAGTGCTACAGTGTTGTCAGGTTTTTATTCTGTGTGAAGGCTTGACAACGTTATTCATCCAATTATTGGCTTGAGTCTGAAACATTTTCCTGAGTTCTCACATGCTGGAGATATTTAAGAGACCTATAAGACTACCTGGATTGTAATCTTATGCAGTCACATCCCAATGAGAGATGTGGACCAAGTTCTGTTTAATCTTCATCAACAGGATGAGACAGCTGAAAGGACCATAATATTTCTAGATGCTTTTTGCACAGGATGTTCAAAGGCATCAAGAGTCACATGTTGCTTTTGTCCTGTGTTATTCATGTTTTGACACTACATTTGTGACACTCAAATTGGCAGCTTGGAATTGTGGAAGTTATTTCAAAATCTTAATAATTAAGACTCGCTGCAAAAAAGGAAAGCTCAGTTAAAAATGAATAGACTCCAAGATACTTCCACAAAAGTTTGCACAAAAAGGATTTGGAAAGCATTCTGAACACGAACCTGTCCTCTCCTAGATTTGACATGTCTCAAAACCTGCTTTGTTATGTTTTTTATTGATATTTCTCATCAGTATACTTAAACAGGCATACTGTATATTGAAGTCCCTGCCCTTTGATTTACAATTCTTTTAGAGCAAAAAATAATTTGACAGGCAGCCATAAGTCAGGGCTATAAACTCTCTCTTTCTAGGCTTTTATCACAAAGTCTGGACTACGTCCATCCCTGTGAAGCATGCTCACACCCTATCACAGGTATGGTGTAATCAGAGTCCACAGTCTTGTGTACAGTTCCACCAGTCCAATTCACACCCATCTGATAAAATGTGACTGAAAAAAAAATACAGAGATGGCTGTATCTATAAAAAAAAAAGCCGGATTTCCACAATTTAAAGGCAAACATATGTCATGCATCTGTAATCAGGATACCTGTATGTAACTTTTTATCTCTTGACTTTATATGCAGTTTGTAAGATCTGTAACAGCACAGCTCTTACTCCTAGGTAACACTGGAGATGTTGTTGATTCTGTTTCAACAAATGGCCTGGTAGCCTGACCAGAAGATGAAACAGGAGACAGTGCACTTGATTTTGTTTAATAGACTAACCTGTTCATACCAAAAGGGACAGGAAAGGGAAGAAGTAATGTCATTCTAGAAAGGCCACTGTGAACTAGTGTACTAATAAATTGTGTTAAAACATACTCTGATATGAGCTAAGCTGCATACATTTTGTGCAACAACTCAAACCTATGCCATATTTGTCAGTTATTCTGCATAACTGCTATACTGATACTTCATAATAAGCTAAAATAATAAAAAATGTGATATTATTATAATGTGTTTTTGCAGACAACCTGTGTAACACACTTTCTGGTGTTCTTTTTTAGAATGATCCAGAAAGACAAACACATGAGTTTTAGTTTGTCATATTATTGTCTACTACAAATGTATGTGTTCTAAACTTTCCAAAACATCCCATTTTTCACTTCTCTTCATTTAGTTCCCTGCCAACAGTAAATCTGTCTTCTATCGAGAGTATCTTAACTATTACATATTTTTATGAAGTTTAGGTTTTAAGCATCTACTGTACACACAAGATATCTGCTGTTTGTGAGTGAATGGTTGCTTTGGTGATCCAAACACACAATTACAATAGTTTTCTCTCTACTGGACAGTTAAGCTCCAGGCTCTGTTGTACTCTGGATTAGTCACTAAACAGTTGAAACATGATTTAATTCCTAACTAATCGAACATGTTTCCCAGCAGGGATATTTATAACATAATTGTTTATCATCGTTTCCAGTCTCATTAAGGTCATTTTGTGTGAGACGAAATACAGACAGATAAACAGCAGGTTTTTCAAGTCTCATGTGTGCATTATTACATGGAAAACTAAAGTCTTTGCATCAATTCACATGAGAAACAGGAATACTACATATTGTGGAAAAAAGTAACCTAGATTAAACAGGTCACAGACAATTACTACTGTATTTTCTGTGCTGACAAGTTGGTCAATTATTAATTTCATGAAAGTCAATTTCACAATATTAACTAAATCATACACAGTAGAGACAAACAAATGTTTTCCTGCTTATCTTAAACACATGCATTCCCTCAAAGCAGGCACTGTATCAACAAAAGGGCTTCATATTTCCAATGTCTTCTAGCGAGGTCAAAGGTTAAAAAAATAACAAAATGACATAAATTAATATAAACCTCAAATCTGGTTTCACAACAATTAGTTAAAGCTCTGACTAGAGACATCATCGTCATCCCTGTTAGTATTTCGATGTGAAGCTACCTCTTTTCTGTACTGGTCATCACTTTCAAGTAAAACTGTCAGCTGTCCAACTCTGCTGCTCAGCTTCACATTCTCCAGTGTTGACTTTCTCCTTCTGTAGGCTGAGAGAGGTGCCCTGTAAAATCCTGCCAATGTCAAGCATGTAGCCCAAGAAACAATGAAACTGTGCACAGTGCAGATTTCTCACAAATCCCTTAGTAGAGGAAATCTGGGCCTGAGTGGCTGGTAACAGCAGTGTTTCATTTCTCTCTGCTGACCACCTGATATTGTGAAACCAGCTTGACAAAAGAAATTCCCTTTTCTTCACAGCGATTCGTCAGTGTCTCTATGTTTTGGCAGAGCTTTTCAAATAAAAAACTCAGCTAATTAAAAATGCAGCAATTGCATCTCTTGCAATAAGGAACCATGCGATCAGCTGATTCTGAGCAATTTTCCGCAACCTGCCTATTGCACAAAATACACACCAAATGAATCTCCAATACTGTGCAATTTCAGCAAAACCTTCATATCTTTCAGAATCACAGTTGCTGAAGCTTTCTGCAGCAGAGAAATAATCCTTTGTTCCATCTGCAAGTATTGGGCATGCACTAGATACACCATATCACTGTATTAAACAGACACAGTATAAGCAAATTCATTATGTTAATTTGTCATCAACAGTGTTGATCAGCAGGGAGTCTACAGTTAAAGTCACAGGGTGGTAGCATGTGTGGTCACTATTGAAAGCAATGGATTTATCTATAGAGCAAAACTGTTTATCTGCGACAAATACTTTGTACATGGTTGCAGATGATGTCTTGTGGGATTCTGCCATATTCCTCTCATTGAGCCTGGAAAATCAAGTGTCTGTTCACTAGTCTCTGAGCCCTAAACACCATGTCATCCCAGCTCATCCTACAACTGCTCAATGGGATTCACGTGTGGTAAGCAGGACATTGACATTGGCTCCTGCTGACTCAGAGCAATGTGATTTCTTTATAATGCCTGCAAGGAATCAAGCAAAAGCATTTTTGGGATCTGTCCAAGAAAATGCAATTGAAGGCTTAGCACTTAGCATTTCAATATGAAAGAAAAATCTTTTTCCAATTAAACTATTTTAATATTTCATAGTGCACTTGAATGGTGACTTCCATCTCAAAGCACATGGAAACATTCATTCTTCTTCAGTCCCTGGAAAAGAATATTGTGGTGTACCACAGATGAACCCAGACTGAACCTTTCACATAAGCAGCACTGATGACAAGCACAGAAGGTGAAATGTGGAGGGAAACTGTATTGTCAAGGGAAGTGACTCAAGTGCTTGTCAGTCCATTGATATTAAATAACTACAAATATGGGAGGACAATTCAGGAAATGAACCATTTTATATGCAGCTATGTTTGTACAGCACCATATCTAAGAAATAACTACAGTTTTACATGCATTAAAATGGCATAAATTTTAGCTGTCTTTCTACAGACATTTCCGACATTCACAAAAGGCAGAAGGAATTTATTTTTTTTACTAATAAAACACCAAACATCATTTCTCAGTCAATGAGACTGTTTTGGACATGTAATAAGTAGAATCCCTTACATTCACTTAGTACATACAGGAAGGGACCCATTTCATCTACCACTGAAGAGCAGCATCCACCAGCTGGGAGACAGTCTGCAGCTATTGTGTACCAGACATAAGACATAAGAAATTGTTTCACCAATTGAATTTTAGTTTGAAATGTAGGTAGACCAGACTGAGCAAGCCAGAATGCATTTTTAGACAGGATACTAAAAACTATCCATCCTTCCTTCAATTCAATGTTGCAGGGGAGACAACTGATAACTTAATACAGTATATTTTTGAAACCCTCACCATGGCAAAATGTGTTATTAAACCTGACATAAGCTAACAAGACGAATAGTATTTCATTGCCATTTGGACTTTAGGATGAATCTTTTCGATGGCATTCTTAGTTTTTCTTTTTAGTAACTGGCAGCTCTTTTGTTTGTATGGTACAAACTGGCCCCAGTGACCACACCTGAGAAGCTTTGGGATTGTTAGTTAGATTATATCCCCCCAGCTGTCTGTGTCTGGGCTCATGTTCCAGATAAGCTGTAGGATGGATGAAACCTGCAGCACACTCAGTGAGGGCCTCCTGAATTACCTGATGGTGCAAACTGCTGAAAGCTCATCGTGCAAACCATTAGAAATAAAAAACCTCACCACAGCTGTTGCATGAAAAAAAAAATGTTTAGGAATTCTGTTATTCTGTTATATAATTCTATTCTATTAGCAAAGCATGGGCATCTACAAGAAGTGCAAGAAGGAACATGGCAATTGACTAATTTTGAATACTGCCGGGTGATTTAGTTTATAGTCAGAGAAAACTGTGTTATTTGCACAGTAAACAGTTAACAGGTTGGCTAGAAGAGAAGAAAAGAAAGTGAACTCACTAAATCAGGTCCGCAAAATCATTCATGATATCATTGCTAGTACATATTTTAGCTGGAGGGTATACTGTAGATGAATAAATGAATGAAAAATTAATACTCAGGTAAATACAGTGGGCCTGCTTGGTTCTCTTGTCTGTAAATATAGTTCAACCATCAATGTTGTTGCAATTAATAACTTCCCGTTTATTTCTGTGGATTGAAAACAGCCTAATAAAGCCTGAATAAAATCCAGCAACAGGAATATGCAGGAAATATTCATTCAACATTCCATCACCGACGGGGTCACAGGGGAGTTGAAGCATATCCTAGCAAGCAACAGACACAGGTGGGGGTACCTCTGGACAGGATACCAGTCCATCACAGGGCACACAAAGACAAAAACCCACACCAGGGCCAATTTTCCCAGAAGCCCATTTACCCAATAATATGTCTTTGGACTGTGGGAGGAAACTGGAGCACCCGGCAGAAACCCATGTGAACACAAGAACATGTGATCTGTGCGGAGAACAAACTCCACACAGATAATATCCCAGGTCTGGAAATAAACCCAGGGCCCCAGAGCTTCGAAGCAGCAATGCTAACTACAGTGCCACTGTGCCACACTCCACCACTACCCATGTGCTCTAAATACTTTACATGCTTTAGTTGTCTTTAGCTGCGTGTATATATAGTACTGGACATTTTAATGCTTCCCTTTTAACTCAGCAAGTTACAAATACATATCACCTGTACTGATTGTCTTTCTTCATTTAGTGTAGCTATTTCAAGGATTTTAGATATCCACTGCCAGTCAACCTAAAGAATGTTCGCTAACAGCAGCAGGTTATAGTCAATAAATTAATCGTTCTAAACTTATACTGGTTTCTTTCATATAGCATTGTAACATTGGAACCATCTGAAAGCTAAACACCAAGCATTGGAGCTCAGAAGCAGGCTTAAAAAAAGGAAGAATAAGATGTTAAATAGGTATATGTTTTATTTATAAAAAATAGGTTTTATTTTAGAATGTGAAACGGAACACACTTAGAGTGAATACATTTTTATGAAGGGCACAGGACTATTTGGATTGTTTCAAAATTTAAAACATCTTCCTTCAGCCTTTACGTATGGACCTAATAATGTAAATCAACCATTTTCTCTTAAGTCTTTCAAAATGAACTGTAGTAGCTTATTCTCCTTTAAAAACATGCCATACAAGAGATAAACCTTTATACAGCACCAAGATATACAGTACAGGAATTATACAGATTGTTATAAAATAATTACAATTCCGAGAATTTGGGGAATAACTTATTGTTCACTCTCTGTCTTCTCTCTCTTTCTTTGAAACGGTGACTCATCTCCACTTGTTTCATTTTTTTGTCTATGGAATGCAAGGTCAGATGAATCCTGCTGTTTATCAACATGTCATGAACACAAGAACAAACATTCTTTAGGCTGTGATCAGTTCAAAAGACAGCAGCATTAACCAAGGAAAGCTTGGATGGCCTTCCTGCATCTAGGGCTCAGGGACCAAGCTTGTCCAGGCTCTGTGAGAGAGAGAGAGAGAGAGATGTGCAAGCATCGCAGATTTGTAGTATGTCCACCTGTACCACAGAGCCTGTGACCTTCGGTGGCCCTCCTGTTGTTCAATAATGTTAACTAGCATAATGAATTTCCTGTTATACCTGTTCAATAATATGTCTGTGCATTTTCTACAAGAAAGATTTTTTTCTAAAACGTATGCAAATTTGATGCACAATATAACAATGATCAAGATTGTGGTACAGTCAGCTTGACAAATCTGCCAATGATTCCAAAACTGGAGGATCAGAAAACACTATAGAAACTGTAAAAGAAAATCCGAAAAGATTTCAGCAAAACTGGGGATAGAGAAAACACATGAAAGATGTCATTTCATGTAGACAAAGTACAGAGTATTACAGGAAAGTTGCAAAAACAAAGTGAAATTATTAAACTAAACATGGAACATGACTCAGCTGTTTATGCTGACATTGCTTTCCTCCCTCAGATGTGGAGAAAAACGAAACAAAATGTTAGAATATATATGGTTATCATCATATCATTTAAATCAAGGGATCCTATATTATAATAGTGTAGCATAAGACCTTATTTAGAAAACACTGCACTGTTTTGGTCACCATGTTGAAAAAAAAAGATTCCTTCTCAAGAGCCAATCACAAGAAGAGTTATCAGGTTAAAGGCACGTCCCACCATTACAGGTTAAAAGAACCTAACCTTTCAGGTAAGTTTTGTTTTGAAACTTTAAGGTTTAATGATTTTTTGGCCAAAGACTACAAGAAGTCACTCAAGTATTCAGAATCTTCAAAGGAAAACCAGAGGTAATGTGAGAATCAAGAGTCACTGGTTCGTTTTCAAACATCTCACTCAAACATCTCCCTAACATCTGTGTGGCTTCCAACTGACTAGAGATTTTTTTTCAGTCTTTCCCAATGTCAGCTGATGAGCTGTCTTGAGGTAACAAGCTGCTGTATCACACATACAGGCTAGCAGACCAAGATGAACATTTTATTTCCCAAAACTTACTTACTATAAACTTGTATCGTGAAAGTCCAGAGCCCAGAGAAAGAGTTCTGGACAGGCAAGGTTGCGTTTTGAGTGTTTCAATCTGCTGGAAGATGCTTTGAGCACTCATGAAGACCGCATGACTGTGAGTCATGAAGCAGCTTTTTTAGCTAGGCACCCCAGCCTGGAATTAAACTCAGGACCCAAGGACTGTGAGGCAGCAATAACGAGAGCTACACCACCTTGTTAAATAAAATCTAATACAACAAAATCTGATCTGTGCATCACCTGGAAGGCCACAGTATATCATTATTAAGAACACAGGAAAGGTGGCAAATGAGAGAAAGCCAAGCTGTCCATCTAGTATTTTTTGTAAGTTCTTTGATCCAAATAACTCATCCATTCATTTCTTGAAAGAAACCAGGGTACTGGTTTCAACAACAAGGCAGGGTTGCTTGATTCATACTCCCACAGCCCTCTGGGTAAAGAATGGCCTCCCGTTCTCAGTTTTAAATACATTTTATTCAATTGCCAGATTCACGTCCTTAGAGTTTTGTCATTATCATTATACATTGGTATAACAACATCTTATACAATTGTCTTTGGGAAGGATGATTTGCTGCACAGGTTTGAAAGTTAAAAAGGTGAAAATCTTACTGTACCTATTGTCATAGCCTTGGCGCTTAATCATCTCACCAACCTTATGAATAGTTTTATATTGTGAATTACAGCTAGAAAAATTTAACTGGAGGAAAAACTCAACAAATGAAATCCATTTCATTGAGGTAAAAAAAAGAGCAAAAGGGGTCTGCACCCTTTAAATCTGAGCAGACTTAATCTATCTTAAATAATGACACATTCGCAAAGTCTTATTACCATGTAGTTATTTTACAATATAAACTTGTACAGTACAAGCAAGGTTTGTAAAACTTATATTTTGAGGATAAGAAGTAAGGATTTGCCCATTAAATAAAGACGTTAAAGTTGTCATTCATTTTCATTTAAATGGAATTGGAAATGGAAAAATGGAAGTCATAAAACTGATAGACAAAACACAGTAAAAAAAATACAAAATAGCATTGTCAGAACCCTATTTGCAGCGACAAGGGTGACAAGTAATTTCAGAAAGCAGACATCAGTACATCAAAATGAGACCCACAGTTATACTGTTCAGAGAGCCTGGAAATGTATCCTGGAATTTTAAGAGCTTTATTCTGTATTCTATACTCTGTTTAGAAAAAGCTCCCAGTCTATGAGAATTAAGCAACATTTCCAACACTTTCCTATTAATATATCATTTGAAAATTTGCATTTGCACTTTCACAATAGACTCCAGGTCTACAGTCCACTAATATCAGAGCAGTAGCTGTTGGGGTGCCTGTGCTCTAGGTTTGTTTGGTGGATATAACATCCACAAATACCTGTTTAAAACCGGTCTGTGTCAGAGAGTTACATACACAATAAAAGGAGGCCGAACCCTGACTACGGACAATGTTCTGTCAGCATTTGCCAAAGGATTAGAAGAAAGAGAATCACTTTCAAGATTACTAATTATGTGTCAACGCATGCTTTGAAAACACACCACCACATGCTCCATGCAATGTAAATGTGAAATTAAGGTCACACATTCAAGCACTACATTTGTCAGCTTGGACTGTTGCCACAATAGTTTCTAGTCAAGGCTTGATTAATTATGGGGATGAGAGGGAGCCTGCCAGGCTCAAACCTGCTCTTAAATCTTCAGAACTGGCTATCTACAGGGTCTTGAGACTATATGTTGTAAACAAATTATATTGTTAGTTTTGTATAGTGTGTGCAAGGATCATCTCGTAAACAGAATTCATAATGTTTTCAACAATGTTTTTTGAGGGTTAATTAAGCACATCCTAATTACTATGACTGACATGATTCTCTGCTAATAGGTCCATTGTTTAAATTATTCAGTTAACACAATTTATTTTCTTGAACACTGTAGACTAGAAGATGGATTTTGACATCGGGAAACAACTTGTCAACATTTGCCAAGGGATTAGAGAGAGACTAATTTTCAAGATCACTAACGATGTGTCTAAATTTGTGCTTTGAAAACACACAACCACATGCCCCATGTAATGTGAATATGTTCCTGAGGGTAGCAACCCCATAATGCTGACATCCCCTCAGATAGGGACACTTTCATTTGCACACCAATTTCCTCTGGGAAAAGTGCAAATTGACCTCAGTGATTTTCCATCACTTAACTTGCCAGAGCAACACCACTATGATCATGGTACTTTGCCTGACACTGGTTGATAACTGTCATTAATAGAACTTGCAACAAGCAAGGAGAGAATAATGGAACCATGCAAAAAATATGCAGCCCTCTTAGTTTATGGAACAAGTAAAGGTTAATTCCATGCTTTGAGCAAGGCTGAAAAAGGCTCCACAGCCGAAAAATTGTGCATCTTTTCTTCTCAGAATTGAATAAACATTTACTTGTTCCTTTGCAGCCTACACATGCAACACAGTACCTACGTGAACCTCCTTGTTTACGGATGTTTCCTGATTAACACTCTGACACGTCTTCCACTTTCATGAATGGCACTAACAATTATGAGAAGATGAAAAACCATCTCTTCACCATCTAATGAGAACTGACATGTTGAAAAAAAATACTAGCATATTATTAAACTATATCGCTTAGTTATGTTATTTTATGTTTTATGTTATCCTACGGGAAAAGTCTGTGTTCAACCTTAAGAAAACAAAACAGATTAGATGTCAGACATTCTACTCTTTTTAACACATATGAAGAGATGTTGGAAAACAAAATGATGTTCCTTCATCTACTTCCTCAAATCCAAAGTAGCAAGCATTCATTCAGACAAAAGTTTATAAAGAGACCAGTGTTAAAACCTTAATCTTTAAAGAAAAGGTTGTGATTGTTTACCCTGATTTCCCCCCTCTAAGTTTTATTACATGATATAAGCTGAAATACTATTATAAATACTATTAAATCTGGTAATGTTACATCAGGATGAGGCTAAATATTGCAATCAAAATGACTGTAATTGTACTGGAAGTTTCATAACCACTTACACCATAAGAGAGCTCCTCTTCATTTTTCACTGGTAAAGTTGTCTATTGTTGTAGTTGCTTGTGTTACATTAAATAAAAGAAGCAAGCAGCTTTAAGGATAATTCAAGAGAATGGCAGAAGACACAGGTCAATGCAAACAAAACAATTCAGACACTGGTATATGTAAAAAGGACAAAAGATTCTTTTTTGTTTCTTCAGAGAAAATTTTATAACACCACCACATTAATGAAACATTCTAAAAGAGGTAGACACAGATTTGGAAAACACTGTGTAGACGTAGAAACTGCAAGAGAAAACAGTTACATACAGTAAAAAGCATGTTCAAACAAAATCTGGAGAAAAATGTATTTATAGACCAAAGAATTAACTGGAATTTCCTATACTGGTAAATACAGTCTTCGCTTCCTCACTGGTCCATACATTACAGGAGAAGGTGAGACTGTAAGGTTACCACATGTTCATTACAATTTAAACAAATTTAAGGATTTTATGTATCAGACCAATTTACTATTGATATTTACCACAATATAACTTCAGAATACGATGTTAAGAATTTAAATAACTTTTAACTTAAATATCAACTGCAGGCATAGGTTTCATTGAAAATTGACACAAACTATACTTTACCTTAGTCAAGAAGATGTTGTAAGAGTACATAATGTTTGTACATCTAGCCGGACTGAAAAGTGACAGACATTTCCTTCACTTATCCAAAAGGCCAGTTGAGGGATTTATGTGGTTAAATATAAATAAAACCCAGGTAAATTCAGCATGGACAGGTGTTTAAATATCAGTTTGCTCTTTAGGGTAATTTTTCGTTTGCTGTTCTCATTATTGTATATAGTAGTGAAATAAGTTTGAAAGAAGGGCCTTGATCAACTTGCTATAGTCTGGCGTAGTGACAAGGTTGAAAAAAACCACTGACAGAGCCTCAAAGTGGTCTATGGGTGACAAGACAAAATGCCTGAAGGCTAAGATCTGTTTGATTTTTATGGAAAAAAGGGTGCATAAAACTGCACCAAGACCCCGTGTTAAAAAACAGGAATGTCACGAACAGTATAAAAGCAAAACGGTATAAACCTACAGTACCAAATATAAAAACACTAACAGCACAGTCACAGCACCCAATAACAGATCACACTGTGCATTATGATCCACCATGGGAATAATATGCAAAAAAAAAAGGTTTTGAAATGTGCATGAAACCGGTCTTAACCTTTATGAACCTTAACATCTAAAGAAAGAATATTTGTACACTTGCATTTGACATTTCATTTAGACAATACAATTCTTAAGATTTGGTGCAGGTAGATAAAATCCATACAAAAAAACAGATATGGCTATTACAGGATAATGTTAGGACTTTGTCTTAAACTTTCATAAAGCATTCAGCAGTTTTGCTACTATCAGTAAAGCAATATTATGTCTTCTGTCGTATACAGATGGTGATGAGATTTGTATAGGCTCTGCTTTTAAATCGTAGTCACACAGTACATAAGCACATAAAATACAGTTTGCCCTCAAGCTGGGAAGAGCTGCTAAAAAAAATCACTGGAGAGCTCTGGCTGACAAAAATAGCTCAAGAACTACAGAGGGCTCCAGCCCTAATGCAGTGTACAACTGAGAACAGTTAATTGTAAACCTCTGTATCTAACCTGTACTCACTATTACCAGTAAAAGAGCAGAGAGCTCACAATTGACAGTTAATCAATAAGTTGCCTTTAGATCAGAACCTGCTAAACAATTTTAATTCTCTAGAATGTATTGAAATATATGCAAGCACACACACACACACACACACACACACACACACACACACACACATTATATGCTCAAGACAAAGACAAAAGTGAAATACATATTAAAACTGACCTCACTATTAAAAGCTGGGCAATTGTGGATCAACAGGACATCTTAAATGAAAATCAAGCCAAATAAAATTCAAATTCGGTTACACAGACAAATACATACGGTCAAGAGTGCAGACTTTCAGGCCTCCTTAGAGAGCGAAGGGATTTGCGAAGCTCAGTGCAATACCAGTCTAACATTAACCACTCAGAGAGTTCTGCTCCTAATGACAGTTAATAAAAATCAGCTACTGCTTATATTTACAGTATGTAATGATACAAAACAATATACAGCTTCCAAGAAGCCATTGTGTTTCAAGGCATACAGTTCATGGAGTTTAAAAAAGGAGCAAGATGGAGCTCAAACCTACTGGAATACAGGACTCTAGTAGGACCAAAAAGCCTGCTCTGTTATTTTTCCTTAGTTGTTAAAACAGGTCATTGTCACAGACTGAGGATGTCTAACTATAAAAACACATCCCTTGATTAACACAAAGAATGAAAAGCTCGCTGCAGCAGGGACTTTAAGTAGAGATATATATATAACGCTGTAGTTAAATACACGGCCTTCTGACACGCTTCCCAAGTTGGGAAAGACTCAGATTGGTACTGCTGGCAAGAAATCAAAATATTTATGACCTTTTCTGACATCAGATAAACCGTTTTAATTTATTATGAAAAGGCTATGTGGTTTAGATGTATAAGCTAGTATACCCTACGAATGCATTTCGTAACACCAATGTATACTGTAGACTCTGGCACTTCACATACTTTTCTAACCCCCAAAAAATGATAGATTTGAGTACACAGACATCCAATGACAGATTATTTCACTTAGGAAAAATGCACAACAGTAGAATTACATATAAATTGATGAAAAAATGATGTCGATTTGATGCCACACACCAGAATTGCTTCCAAGTGTTTCAGACAAGTGAAAAACCAACCCCCTCCGGTTAAAAACCCTGCACATGTGGAGGAGAGCAAGGGGTGAGAGAACAGTGCAAACAAATGGATCCATTTCCCTGCATGTCTCATATTAATGGAAGATTCAAGTGAGCTTTCCAATTCTAAGAATGCTGAAGCTGAAGGAATCATGGGAATAAGTGAATTCACTGATAGCTGCCTACCAATTTCTTATTTTCAGTTTTGTATGGTTTACTTGGTTTATAGCAAATTTGTATTATGCACTTTAGGTACAGGACCGTGTCCTGTTTTAATTTAATATGAAACAGGCTGTTGTTTCATGCCTCATTGGCTGGACTTACATTTAAGCCTGAAACTCTCTCTTCTTGACAGCTTCAGGCAATATAATCTCCCTTTATGTACTGTTTCATACTGGTACTTCCAAATTTCCCTTCCTACCCTTGTAAAAATCTTACATATATATATATAATCAAGGTTTCTTAAAAACTGTCATACTATGCACATTGATTTGGGACTAGAGCAGGATTATAAAAAAAGCTCTATTCACTATATTCATATTAAAATGCATATTCATTAATGGAAAGTTTTATTTTTAATCATGAGAGAAACAAACAAGCAGAAACATCTCTAGGTTCTCCTCCAGAGGTGAAGGTGAAAAAATTATAATACAATGTTCTGACAAACTGAAAGGCCTGATCTCAGTTTTTTTTATATAAAATTACATGGTTAAAACAAACGGGTACAGAATTCTGAGAAAGGTATATAGATAATAGGAACAGCAATACTGAAAGGGATCTTCAAAAAAGTTACACTAATAAAAAAATACATCTCTATAAGATTTAATGGAATAAATCACTTAACCTCAATGCCCACACCTTTACAGAAGCTTCCATTTTATATTACCCATGGATTGCTAACAGCGAGCCCTGGATACTACCTGCATTGTTCCTTGGAAAAGAGTAGCTTTCAATCATTAAAAACGCATTCTAATAAACTGTTTTTTATTTAGGGATATGGACTTAAAAAGTGTTCACTATTACACATTCTACACAGCTGTCAAGCTAACAGGGCAATAACCTTTAAAAAAAAGCATTTTTTCCAATGAAGATCCAAATATGAGGAGGTGAGTATTTCAATTGCAAATACGCTCACAATCTTTGAAAGATGCAGGAGTCAAAAGTGCTTAAATCAGGAAATTTCAACTAACATTTTTTCCTGCAGGTTCTTTAACCTCAGAAGGTTATCTATTTTCTGGTCAGTCTGTTTTTTCCTTTTAAACATGTATGATAGTAGAACTACATGCATTCTCTGTGCAACAAATTCACAGAAGGCTTAGAAAGCATACCTGCATAACAGACCATACAAACTGTAAAGATTTTTTCCCAGCCTTGCATGTAAATTGTTGTAATAAGGGACTCACAAGAACAGGAGACCAGGAAACAAACAGTGCTTTTAACTGCCTGTTTTATTTTAACATTAGAAAAACTATCCACAACCTGCAAACGACACTTTCCTGTTTACCGGAACAAAGCAACAGTTCCGTCATCTTTGCCAGCACAGTGGGGACAATCATTAGGATCGGATTACTCCTTCCAAAAGGGCGATGAGCACTTTGGCATAGGATGCTGTAGGTAGCCATGCTTCTAAGAGCAAAGTCAGTCTCTTCTAAGCTGGCATGAGAAATGAAGATGGGAATGTGTCAGTACTGCAGGATCGATGAACGTGCTACAGCCCCAGGGGGCTTGTCTGTAGTTCATTCCACCATGCAGAGGGAGGTGGGACGAGGGCAAATTAGGCAGCTGACCATCTGGAGAATCTGCTTTGTTCACTGAAAGAGGTCTGGATGTGGGATTTGGAAGGGGGTGGTTAGAAGGCACATTTTAAGTTTTAGGGGAAACATGTTAAGTATTCAGGAGGGGGTTGGGGGGATGGGGGAGGGTAAACAGCCTGAACAAAACAGCTCCCAAAGCAAATTGAAGCCTACGTCCTCCTGCATTTTAAAGTCAAATGTACGCCTGCGAGGAACAAATTATTCTTGTGAGACCTAATGAAACAGACTGTACTGAGGGCAGAGGCAGCTGCCCTAATGGAAATTCAGACGGGTGTTTAAAGTGCTGCTGTTTAATCCTGCTCCTACCCCCTGAAAAACCTGCTGTTTGAAAATACAAATCCACCCCTCCCCCGTAGCCAGTTTTTCCATCTCTGTTAATAATGAGGGCGAACTGCAAAACTGTCAAACAGTGCTGCTGAGGAATGCTTTGTAGTGCCACTTGCATAAGTACGGTCAGCATGGGGAAACCTCTGTAGGGGTCTGGATCGATCACAAGTACCGGCTCTCTCCAGGATTAAATTCAATGGAAATTGTTAAGCCTGGGTTTCCAGTGGTAAACGGCTACAACCAACCGCAATGATTTACCCCGAAAGCAATCAGCAAGGATGCCAGAGAAGTCATAAAACCTAAAATATTCTCCGGCTCCTTCCAAAGCTGTGTGCGGAAAGACCTGCAAAAGACAGCTTTTCTTTTTCCCCTCCCTGTTCTGGGCTCTTGCTCAATAGAATAACTGAAAGTATTGGACTGAAGGCTTTGTAATTTATTGAGGGCTGCAAGTCTGTCAAGAGTTAGGGGAGTTCACGCTAAGCCCAGACCTGTGAGGAGACGCCCAGAGTGGCTCCCAGCTGATAAAACCCGTCAAGGGAACAGCGAGGCATTAGTTCTCAAGCACTGCGCACAATGACCAGCAGTCCCACCCCACCCCCAGCAGAAGCACCAGCAGCTGGCTCTTGTATATTGCATAGTACACATGCTCAAATCAGGTCAGAGATGCCCACCGACGACTGTAACACAATGGATAGTTCTTAAAACATAGCAAGGGCATGGCTATATCGGACGCCACCTACAGTAGATTTCCTAATACAGCCTTCCAAGATCAGAACACGAACCCTGAGGCACTCTCTTTTTTTGGGATGTGTATTCATTATTCTGCAGGGCAACCAGAAAAACTTGCCCTCTTGATTAAATGTCTGTCTTTTTAGGACTCTCAGAGAAGGAAGGAGAGAAAAATAAAATCCATGTTAAGAGTTTAATCTAGACTTAAACAGGAGAAAATCCAGTGAACAATATGACCACGGTTCTGCTTGCCGTCTTCTGAAGAACAATACAGCCTTTTCCCAAAACGAAGAGGCTTGCACAGCAAACCTTTTTTGGTTTCGGTAATGCCACGTAGGAATACAAATGCATTTTCGGACACGCGAATCAAATAAAAAACACTTTGCAAACACAGCAGTTCTATCTTACTGCATGTGATATTTAGCCAATTGTTCAAACAAGGCCAATGATCATGCATTTATGTGACATAAACATATGCCTTCTAGTAACCTACAGTAGATGCAAATGAATTTAAAATGCTTTTCAATTTGGCCACACAGATAATGGAGTTCGGCCCATAACATCCTAGATACCCAGTCATTGGTCTTAAGAGGCTTAGGAGTCTCCCAGCGTGCATTATGGAACAGTATATGGCTTTAATTGCATAATTTTCAATTGGAACACCTGCTTTGTAGCTTGGCTTTAAAATATTAAAAGGCAGGACTAATTGTGCCTTTTATTGGTCTTATTTCTATTTATATTTTTATGTCAACATTAAACAAACTTTTCTGGAATTTGTTTTTTAATAAAATGCATCAGCATGTTTCCAAATATCGCAAGCCTGCTCAAAATCAACATCGCAGCTTGCAAAATATATTTTGCTGTTGCATATCTTCAGACATTGTATATTCTGATACAAAGTCTGCTCTGCTTGGGGATAAAAAGGAAACAAAAAAAAACTATATAATCTTGAATATATATTAACGGTCGATTACTGAAAGATTCCAAATCTAATAACTTATTTAAATACATAAATTATTATATATTTGTATAAAATAACTTTCAATAACAGGGCTAGAATGTCTGACAGATACTGAGCAAACTCTTCCAAAAGCCTTTAATACCTTTTAAGGAAAATTTACACAAAAAAAAGTATAGCAGGGCAGATTTCAGTTTAGCTACTCATCACAAAGTCTTCTTGAACTGTAACCATCCGCTGGTGTGCTTTGTTTTGCATGTTTTCCGCTGTCTTCCTGCTCCAGTGAAGGAAATAAGTGTCCCGATATCCGGTTTCGAGAAGCTTAGGCACAGTCATACCATCCAACACCTTATCACAAAGCAGTGATAATGACACGCATGCAAGAGTTTCTAATTGTGCATCTCTGAGATGTGACCTAACATGGATTATCACACTGCAGCAAACACAGCTCGTAGGAAGGAGGGACGAGGGGCGCCTTATTTTCCAGGCACCCATCTACCTGAAATCAAACCCTTGCGCCCCTTCACCCCCGACATTCTCCCAACCTTAATTACGCGTCACCTCCCGCCTCTCTGCTAGGGCCCTACAGAGACGATTCCACCTCTCTCTGGATGACGACCTCTGGTTCTGACCCGGGCACCACCTGGACGCCGGAGTCTGGCGGGGCCTGTTCTCGAGACGAGTGCTCGGGGGACTCGCTGATGATCTCCAGGCGGGAGCTGGGCTGGCTGGGGGCCCTATCCCCGGCCTTCTTCTCCGCACCCGCCCCAGCCTTGTCGCCCGTGCCACAGCACAGCTTGGGGGCGCACTGGGTCCGGCAGGACAGCTCGCACAGGGAGATGCGGGACTCCGAGTTGACAGTGACGAACTCGGGTTGGATGGTGGTGGCGTGGATGCCCTCATTGTGGAAGAAGTCCTTGATGCGCTTGGCCACGTCCATGTAGGACGTGGGGTCGTGGCACTTGATGTGCGCCGTGGCGATGATGCGGCTGCCCGCCAGCTGCCAGATGTGCAGCTCGTGGACTGCCAGCACGCCTTCCAGGTCCCGCAGCTTCTCGTTGAGCCGGTGCATGTCAATCTGCTTGGGCACGGTCTGCAGGAGGATGAGTGCCGATTCCTTCAGCAGGGGGTAGGTGGTGTAGAGGAGGATGCACACCATGATGACGCAGAGCGTGGGGTCCAGGTACAGCACCCAGCAGGGCCCGGCGGAGAGGACGCTCTGGGTGCCGTTGTTGAGCAGGCTCACCAGCGTGTGGTTGACGTGCTCGTGGTCAGTGCAGTGGCTGTCCGTGCAGGGGTTGATGCAGGGCTCCCCAGCCTGGCAGGGCTGCCACACAAACGTGAAGATGATTGCATTGATGACGACGATGACGGAGCCCAGGGCGTCACCCAGCACGTGGAGAAAGACCCCACGCATGTTGAGCTGTGAACCGGACTCTGCCCCGTGCTCCTGCTCCTCAAAGGCAGCGCTCCCATTCATCTGGACCTCCAGCGCATTCTCGGGCAGCAGGTCTGTGGGACAAAGACAGGCGGGTTACACGCGTCTTGTAACGTGTGTATATACCAGTGATATTAATGGCTAAAAGAATGAGGATTTAAGAACATGTCAACTTTTGCACAGGGTATGTACAGATAGTCCGCTTTACTTGCTATCCCGTAGACCAGTCTTAAAAAGTATTTGAAATTATCATACTCAGTCACTGAGGGCTTCATTCAGGAAGACTAAAACCCCAGGGGCATTACAAGGGTTGATAAAGAGGACTTAAAGATAGAAGGAGCACGCAATGCCACAGTTCTAATAACATGTCTTATTGGAGGCTTAAACTACTGATCGTACAGCTGGATATGGTTAAAACCCCATGATTACAGCTCAGTTAAAGTTCGCATATCACTACAGTGCAAAACCATGTCACTCTGTGCAAGCTGCATCTTGAGAGGTGCCTTACTGCCTCAGTACTGCGGTACAATTTAGCAACGGCTAATGGTCTGGCAAAGCCTGTCAGCTTAGAGCTTTTCGCAATACAAATCTGGTTACCCATAATCATCACGTTTTAGCAGGAGATAAACAGAGCTCACGAACTTAAGCTAGCACAGCCTGCAAGAGTCTCTTCGCCTTTATACAGTGGTTCTTTCCTGTACCCCTAAGCAACACAATAAATACTGCAACACCATCCAATGCATGCAAGATAATGAACTGTAAGATACCCTCCAGAGCACAAAATTACAACTTGCTACAGTTATTTGCTATCCTTGTCCCTTGGTCGCATTCAGTACCTAATTACAACACTTACTGCCTGTGCATTTAACACAAAACCAGTACTGTCAATGAGGGCTTTAGTTCTAATCTATTATTTGCACTGAAATAAAGGAGAGAAAAACTACTGCTAAATCCATGATGCCATATGCATCAAGACATTTTTTTTACAGTATTGTGCCTTAATGACAAGGAAATAGGATGTATACACCATAAATGGTGGACAGCTTATAATTTCAAATACTCAAACATATGCAGAGAATTATGCTTTAGGTAACTTTGAAAGAGAAGTATGAAGACTTTCTGGCCTCCACATTTTCCATTTAGCTTTAATGTTAGCAAATTTTGTATTTAATATATCCAAGTCTTACTATGCTTCTAGCACTTCTACTTTTTAATTTACTTCCATTCATATCAGGCCTGTCAGTTTTCTAAATGGTTCAATTGTTTTCATTAAATGGTACCACTCTACACCTATTAACAGAAACCTATTCCCTCCCTCTCAATGTAGTTCTCTTCATGAGCAGGTATGCAACACCAGTCAGGCTGGGCTATAACGTTCTTCTGTTTTGGGCACAAATACATACTTCCAGCTCTCCTCTGGATACCTTCCCAACTTCTGCTTTAACTGAAGCTTGAGACTTTCTGAAAATGACCCAATCGATGTTACCTAATGATTTCACCGAAAATAATTAAAAAACTGACCACAATTATGAGGCACCTCTTAACGTTCACTGTCCTTTTATTGATCCTGAAGCAACTTCAGGTCTGTTGAAGCTTGAAGTCTATAGACATTTGGCTAATGAGACGCTCCAACTAGGATTTTTTTTTAAAGAAAGATGCTTTATTTGAGCTTGTAGAGAGCAATTTGGAGTATCCTGTGAATGGATAAGGAATTTTGAAAATTACATTATTCATACTCCTTGCTTATCACACAAAATCTATCACAAGACCATTACACTGCAAGCATAACAGATGGACAGGATAATTTTCATAGATGTTTCATAGATATTACTTTTAAAGCCTAGTAAAAGTAACAACACACTTTCAATACCTAGAAAATACTTTTAAAAGGACTGACCTTAGCTATTTAGTACTACTGAGGTCTATGCGACCTTCACATCCTCAATTACACAAATATTTTAATAGCTTTTAATCACATCACAAGTTAGTTGTACACATTAAAAGACACATAAAAACTGTAAAATTCTGTACAAGACTTGGGATCGTAGTAGTTGCTCTTTAAGCAGCAACCCATCTGGTACCAGTTATAGTCTCAAACAAAATACTTGTTGGTTAGTCTCGTATATATTGTTATTTTGTTTGAAATTTCATCAGGTTAGTAGAGCATGGATCATTCCATTTGCAAATTATGGTTATTAAAAGAGAGCTAACAAGTCAATTTATCACTAAAAGGTTCTCTTCTCAGACCACAGCCTAGCTGGCGCAAACAAGTATCTTAAGATATTGTAAAATTCAGTATATCAACTGTTTATAAAACTAACGCATAACATTCATATTTGGGGTGAAAAAGCCACTTATCCTGGTGGAAGTCACAGCAAGCTGAAGTCTGTCCTGCATGTACAGACACAGCAGGACGACAGCATTGTCTTTGCTGCAGGGACAACGAGAAATTGGCAACTTGAAACAACCAATCAAAGCTAGCCAGCATGTCTCTTAGAGGTGGAAGGAAAGGGAGAAAACCCAAGAGAGGGCAGGGAGAACGTCCAAGCTCCCCGTAGACAAGGCCCTGTGGCCACGAGGCAGCAACACTTCTAGACTCGATTCCGCGGGCATCACCAGGCCAAGACCAAGCATCAATAACCAACCCGCCAATTTGAAAATTACTGGCATTACAATGATTTCAGACAGAGCTATGACTATTGTTAAAAAATGTCAACCTGGAGGAATAATAGATTTTAGATCACGTTGTTAAGTACCCATATTATGTCCTAATGACCGCAAGTTTTCCTTCCCCCCTATTAAATCCCTTTACAGTAATAAACAATGCTATTAAAGCACAAAAAAAGTATTGACAGAGCTACTGATTTCATAATTTCTGGGAGGAGATGCCTTGATATCAACACTACATCACACAAACATCAAACAAGCAAACAGAAAGGAAAGTTTACCAGAACTCATCCAGACCTCTTTGTGAAATACAGCATACCTATAACAATTACAGTCCTTTGCATGTAAATACCGTAGCTCTTTTCACACCGCAAAAGGATCTCAAAGCACTTTACACACAGGAGTAGGATCACCACTAAAGTGCAGCACACAGCAGCCTCAGTTGCTATAACACTAGCAACATCACTACACAGCGGTTCAGGTACAGAACTGACGAAGCGCTTCATAGAGCTGGATTGTACAAGCCCAGAGCAGATCGTAAACAGAAGACAGCAACTCTTTGAAAAGAATCACGGGGTCTTTAGCAAACCAAGGTCTGGACTAGATTGTCATTAATGTCTCATCTGCGGGACAGCACAAACTTGGAAATTCTGGCCCAGAGGAAAGAGCAACACAACTACCACTTGTATCGCAGTACAGTACTGAACAGGTCCAGCCTTGGTCAGCTTGTGAAATCTAACAGAATTAGGCTACAGGGTGGTATTGTTACTCCAATAGTGTGCAAATGAATAATATTAGGCTGAGGTATTGAAAACATTCCATTTCCTGCATTTCATCCTGGTGCCAGTAGGAAGAAGAAAAATCTGAATCTCTGGTCATAGGAAAAGGGACAGCAGAAATTTTCAGAATCATCTGCAAGCTCCAGCTGCACTCTCTTGAGACATTTCTCACAGATAACAGCTGGTTTCTGTCACATGCATACTGTAAACTGAATATCTGAAGGTCAAGTCCAAAAAGCCTGAATAATACCAAACATAAAAAGCAGAAAGTATTTCAGTACTTTGGGAAACAATTGTTCTTTAACCTGTTACATCAAGTTATTTCTGACACATGACGAACCATTAAAAAATAGTTATAATGGGTGATGTGTTCCTCCAGGCATCTATGACAGCATTAGAAACCTGCAGGGTATAGCCTTGTTGACACACTTTTCCATTGAATAAATATACATAAATTTCTTATTAGTCCAGTATGGAGAATGTAATTCCCAAAGGGCACCAGAAATGTGTTAGGGAAGCAGCAGCAAGTGAAAAATTAATCTTTTTTGTTCCTCTGAAATCAGCTTCTCCCAGTGACAGCTACACAAAATCACGTTGTCTTGCTAGTATAAAGATAAAAAGCAATTTAAAGGTAATAAGGCTAATTCAAAAAGCCAACTCTTATTTTCTTAACATAGCTATAGAAGGCTCAAGAGCAGAAACATTGCATTTCTTGGGTCTACTTCGCAATGAGGAATTAACTTCTGTTTGCGTCTTTAACCAACTAGACGTGTTCATTTTTTTCCCATTTGTTCTTCATATTTCACACAGGAAGCTGTTGTACTTGATCTTGTATTGGCATATTTTCTTATTTATGCTAGTGATTTCTAAACTAAGAGTTTTCCATTCTAAAGGAGTAAACAGTTTCTTTGTCATGTACAACCCTGAAGCAATTTAAAATCGGGAATCTCAAAGTTTGGGATGAAAGTTATGATGCCTATTTCCGAAGCTCAATCTCATTTCCTGTTTTAAATGTAATGGTAAAGGTCACTTTAGCAACTCTGCCTTTCAGGCCTGGGGTGGGTAAACAATAACTAAAAAAAATAAGTGTTTTTAGGACCCATTGTATGCCTTAAAAAGGAAATAAACCATTTTTGTAGACTTAATCCTGTTGTTGCACTGTTTACAGTTTTATAATTATTTAAAACTGTATTTCTTCGCTTTATGCTAATCCCTGGTTGTTAGCTCATGTTTGTATGGTAGCTTGTCAAGTATAGAAGCAGTAACCATGCTATAACTGACCTGTCACATGATAAGCACATGATTGCCAGCTATAAGGCAAAGACACAGGTCAGAAAAAAAGCTTCAGTCAGCAGGCTAAAAAAGCAACTCACACTCATATTCACAGGGGTCCAGGACACCATAAAACAACCTGATGAACACCTAATACGCTTAAAAGGAACAGTGGAACCAACCCTGAGAATCGGGCAGAAATGCCAGCATCCTGTCCTCAAGAAGAAAGTTTCACTTTTACAGAATAAGATGTAGAGGAACAGATGTACTCCTCACACCATGTGACTGTCAGTCACCACTAGCACTGTGCAATAAGGCTGTAACCACATCATTCCATGTTGGGGAACACAATCATAGGTTCAAGAGTCCACATTTTCATATTTCTCAGACACTGCACTCTTAGAGGTGAAGGGTCCAGTTTTTTCACCATTCTCTGAAAAAAACTGTTTAAACATGAGATGCTGTCTAGCTCATGACTTTTCATTTAATGGGAGAGGCAAAAAAAAGAATACAGGACCTGCCTGTCTTGCTGTGAGCTGTGAATTGGAGTGTTAGCAGTTTATGTAGAATCTGCACCTGTGTGATACTCAAAGGAGGACCTGACTAAGTCCGTGTTAGTGGTTCTTTCCACTAAGGGTGTACTGGTTGACAAATCACGAGATACCCACCCTGCTACCTGGGGACAAGCACTGGTCCATACATAGAAATGTGTACCCTTTTTGCTGTTCTACATGAGAAAAGACAGTAGCAGAACGTATTGTATTAAACAATGATTTACCAACTCGTAAAAAAATGGCTCCTATACATCTGCCAGTGCTGAGACGCTATACATTTTAATTGCAGGCCCATACCAATGGTAATTTTGTGGTTCACATTGCGGTTACGGTAGAAGCTGAAGCGTTGTCCAAACTCATTGTGTACTAAACCAACAGCCCTGACGAAAGCGGGATTTTAAACACTTGTTTCCTTATTGTATGCAGCTTCGATGCCACAGTCTGACAGTCGTCTTCAAATTGACAGATATCGTTTTAAAAATCTTACTTTCAATTAAAAGTAGACCAAGTTAGCAACCAAGTGTACGAGCAATGACAACACTAAGGCAGAAGCAAATCGAAAGAGGAGAATAATTCTAACTGCTTGGAAGAAATTAAAAACATACCGTGCTTGTCTGGCCTGTCTGCGTTGACTCCGTTAGGGCTGCCGCAGTTTCCTACCAGATTATTAGTCTCTTCCCCAGACGATCCATTGCCGGATGGTCTGTCGGATTTGCACATTTTGTTCCTTTTGTTTTTCTTACTCCCGTGCGAGTGTCCTCCGTGGGAGTGTCCGTGCCCGCCGCCCCCTGCGTGTCCGTGGAACATGCAGAGCCCCAGCAGGTTCACCAGGAGCCCCGCTGCCCCGACCCCGATCACCACCAGCGGGCTCTCGATCTCATGCGGCTCGGTGAACCGCTCGACGGCTTCCAGTATGATGGTGAAGCACAGCGCGGTCAGAAACACGGCGTTCACCAGGGCGCCCATCACCTCCGCCCGGATCCACCCGAAGGTGTTCTTGCTGGTCGCCTGCGTTTTTTCCGCAAAGCGAACGGCCACCAAAGCCACGACCAGGGCGATGACATCCGACAGCATGTGGAAGGAGTCCGAGAGCATCGCCAGGGACGAGGTTATCCGGCTGACCACCACCTCCACGATGAAGAAGCCGAAAGTCAGGGACAGCATGCAGAGCAGCCGTGCCCGGTTGGGTTCACAAGCCATTTTCCCTTCTGAGAAGTCTCCTCCAGATAAATGTTTCAGTGATGAATTACTATGTGGTTATAAAAATACTATTTCGTTGTTTCACAAAAACCGAAATCACGCTACCATCTTCACGGAAAGCTACTTGTACGAATCACTGGAAAAAAGGGGCTGGTATTTCGAAATCACGGGATTCGCGCAAATGCCACCGGTAACACACGGTAAGTGGCAGTATGACTAGAAAGAGGAGAAAATATTTCTCCCGTCAGAAATCAGGTCTATATCGTTGTTACCGTGTTCCTGGAGATCTGTACATCAGAAGGCATTCAACATATTCAGGGATGGCAAATGAAGCTCCAAAGGAGAGAAAAAAGCACAGGCTTGTCATTCAAAGACGTCTTGTAAATCCTCCTTTTAAAAACATATATAATGGAAAGCTATGTTTAAGGGTTGTTAACTGAGTACTTCTTTAAAAAGATCTGGTGCTCAAACAAAGAACCAAAGAAAAGCGAAAAGAATTACCCGGTGAGTACAAAACACAGCTCGGCACTACGATAGCTCTCTGGTGATTTGCAGACGGTTTAAAACTTTGCACCCGAAACCGGCAAAGTTTTCACACGGAACAAGGGGAGCCAGGCGGCCACGCCCCGTCTCTCCGCCATTGGCGGAGGGCGCGCAGTGTGGCGGCGGCGGCTCTCCGCTTGGGCACAGGGGCTGTCAGTTTGGAGATCATGTGCCCCGCCGGGGCTTGTGTAGTCGCCGGCGGGGGCTAGTTGACCGACGCCAGGCCTATAGCAACTAGGCCGGCTCCGCTCTCCCTGTTCTGCGGCGGGCGATTGGAGACCTCGGCCTTCAGTCGTGTTGAAACCCGAGCAGACTGCAATGGAGATCCGCCTCTGAGTCAAAACGTGACGCTTTCTTCACACCGCACCTGGTTTGTAACCGCACGACACCACAAGTACTGATTCAAGACAAGTCATGCTGATATTGCAGAAAAATAAAAAATCCGAAAATAACCATAATAATAATGTAGAACATGCCTCCTTTCATTGTTGAAATTGCATACAACAAAAGCTTAGTTAAGGAGTCCTGCACCTTGAATAGTGCTCCTTTTAAAAGAAGAAAACGGAGAAATATTTTCGTGTGCAAAACACTCGCATAAAACCCGACGCCCTTTTCACTTTTGAATTATGTTTCAGCTGCAGTCAATCCAATTAACTGCACGTTAAGATTGTATCTAGGAGGGTCAGTTTAGGTAGATGAATATGAAATAATCTATGCCTTAACTATTAAAAAGACATGAAGATTGACGTTTCCAACAAAATCGGATGCTTAATATTTGATCTCCCCCGTGCTTGTGGAAATTAACGTGGACAAGGAGTTTCTTATTCCTAACAGACCGCTTACTGGTCCGCTTTCTCGACGCAGTATGAAAACTACATAAAACACTAGAACATCACGTTAATTACTCCTATTACACTTTACCAGTACATAATGTTGGCCCAACCGCAACGATAAAAACGTTCTGACAAGTGTGAACAGATGGTAGATGGTAAGGAATTTGGGGAGAGATATTAAATATTATCATTTGTGATCATGTGGACGTGTGGATTATTCTGCTATTTCACACAAGGCATTCTTGGAACATATAAGCAACTGAGATAACATTATTTTTTATAGGTGGTGCTGAAATGTAAGGTATTCTTTACTTCTAAAGAAACAGCTATTGGGAATGCAGCAGGTGTGTAGAATAAACCACAAAATCATGTGTAATAACCAGTAAGATTATATGCAGGTTGTGAATTGCCCTTGCTTAGCCTAAACGGCTTAACGTTAAAGCCCTCCTGTATGCTCGTCATTTGTCATACGCAAAAACTATAATTTAACTGCATCTGTTTAACTTTCAAGCATATATTCCCCTAGGAAATCCACAACGATCCCTTCAATTTTCGTAAACACAGTGTCCGTGAAAGTAGTTCTTGTCTCACAAACAGAAATGATCTGTTGTCTGTCTGCCCACTTCTGAAGAGCAGGTAAACTGATCCATATCATGTAGATAGTATGGGGTCTTGGTAATTAGCAGGCCTTAAAATTTGTGAAAGGATGATAGATTCATCATTTGTTCTAAAAATTTTACAAAGCTTCAGAATAACCACAGCTTAGAAATGGTAATGTTGTGATTACTGCTTCTTCATTGCACTGCTTATGAAGCAAAATAAGTAGGAGCTTTTTATTAAACCGCCCTTTGAAAGCTTCAAAAGCTGTTTTTAAAATATTATAAAATATATATTCATATATTATATAATTCTCCAGCATTTAGACGTTCAGAGTCTGAGTACTATTTGTCTCCTGTCAGCCCAGAAAGTAAGCTTAATACAAAATAAAAATGAATTGCACTGTTGATAATGTTGAAGTCTGAAGGCTGTTACATAGTTGAATATAAATAAGTCCTACATTATTATTATTTGCTTCAAACCCTATTTTCAAAGGAAAAGTGAATGCAACAGCAGGTATGTTTCACAACAGCTTGAGTGGATCACTACAGTTCTGCTTTTATCAGTCAAGGGAGAGCAAATGAAATTATGGGCTGTTGCACAGAAAAACATGTCCTGATAGAATTAAAAAATGAAATCCTAACTTTGAGTCTTGCTTGACAGTATAATAGGCTGCTAAAAATCTTAAATATAAATTGCCTCCTAATGTCAAATACACCGCTACCCCAAATCAGATATCAGAAAAAAAACCCATCTTGTTCAACCTAATGCACCTCATGAAAGTAAAAAAAAAAAAAAGATATTCAAAGTTTAGTACTAAGCTTCCTTTGGAGAGAGCAGTTTGAGTCTGTAGAGATGGGGGTACAGAGGATTTGCAGGCTAATCCCTCTGTAGAGCCTAAAGTCTTTTGGTCATAACAGGGGGTGAGCAAGAGGAAGGTTATCAAAACCACCACAGAGGCTGGGTGAGGGTGGCTGATATTGAAAGACCTAAAACACCCAGTGACCCCAGATCACACTCCTCTAATAGTGTGTCCAGGTGCATCAGAAGATGTATTTCCAAGCCTTTGTGTACTGGCCAGGTGCACTTCAACATTTCTTTAAATTGGTCTTTTTTTTTCCTTTGGTGGGCACAACTGGGATAAATAAAGGGGGACTGAATTTTGCCATCATAATTTTCATTAATGGGTGCTTGAAAAGCTCTCATGTCCAGAAACCCACAGGAATACAAAACCATCTACATTTCTTAATACCTTTACTGAACTGTTACTTTATCATGAAAATGTAGATAGACAGTATTTTCTGCTAAAAATAAAAAAAGACTGTTTCAGTACTGTATATATAAACCTGAAAAGAAAATCCATTTTAAAATGTACTTTTAAAATAAAAGAAATGTTTCAAGATGCAAAGTTGCACTAGCCTACTTAATTTCTGTTAAATTCTTAAAGTTGATCAACATTAAAAACAAGAGAAACATACGTTCCTAAGTACATAACTTTGGAGACACAAAGTAGGGCATTCTGTGTGCTCCTAAAGGACTGGAAATCCAGCCTAGTATGATAGACAGCCAGTAACATGCCATTCACAAACTGAGACAGCCTAGGGTTCAACACTGGCAAGGCACACTGACTATATACCAGCTGTGAGAATGAATCATAGGCATTCAAATACTTAATAATTGAACTGCTATTTACAGACCAAGAACTGTATCAAATGCTTTGACAAACCTCTTTTGCATCTTTTCAGTATTCTATACCTCATAGGTCACATAATATTGTAGTATGTTGAAATTGTTTTTTGTACACATGGAACTTGCTTTTATATATGCATCCTGTAGGATAGATTTATCAGATTTTGTTAGTTGTGTTCAGACACAAACAGCTGTTAGGCTTTGATAAATAAGGTACTTTGTGTTAAGTGTAATAATTTCTTCCAAAGTTACATGTGAAGATGTATAGCCAACATTGACGAGCAGAGCACATTAGCCTCCACTCCTGTAACTAAAATGTTCTTTTTCTACCACTTAGGCACATGACCATGCATCATGCTTTAGCTCTGTCCCATTTCAAGAAACAAACACTTATGACAAAATTATTGCTGCAAGCTTCTCCACTATGTAGAACACTTATGGGCAAGTAACAAGTAAAAAGACCTTAAACGTGACTGAATACATTTTCTATCATTCCCATCAGCAAAGCAGTGGATTTGTTCTCCACATTTCTCTCTTCTAGAGCATTTTAAATGCACAGAAAATACTAGTGAATGCAGTCATCTTGAAGAAATAGGCCATTCCATCATTATAGCAGTACTTGTATTTACAATATCTTTATTACAAAGGGAAACACCTTATTTCTCTAGAATATGAAGAAAGTAAATAAATTGTGTAAAATATTAAAAGTTCATACATATCTTTTATTCTCCTTGAGAGTGAAACAGCACATTTCATGAGCTGTATTCACAGCACCATCTGATCTTCAGTCTTCAAAACTAAGGAAATTTGATTGCCCTGAGCAATTTAACTGCAGATAATTGCACATTTCTTTTAAAATCCACCTCCCCTAGATGTATCTGAAGCCTTAAGAGTGCCACACACCTTAAACAGGAATATAGCATTTTCTACTTTCAGAGCACCTGAACAGCTGCATGCTGCCTCTCCCCAGTGGCCTCTACCTACTTCCTATAATCTCTCCAACATTTCCTTCCTAAATATCCAGGGAAACAAATGAAGCTGAACAAATGAAGCTGTATTTGGAGACCCCTTGTGGGACCCAGTTGTTAAGTCAAGTGACATAAACACAACATTTTAGAAACATTTATTTAAAACTCAAGTGTTTTTAAAAATGACGGCAAAATGTATACATCGTCCCTTGTGCAAAATTAAAACTTATGTATTACTTTGAAATACTTCAGTACAGACTAGGCTCCATCCAACATTTTCACAGTTCCAGATAACCTGAGAATTGACTTCGTCCACATCTTAGTAAAATACAGTCACTCATGTACAAAAGCAAGAAACTACAATGAAAAATCCATTGATTCCCCCCCAAGAATGCAGCTGCCAGACATGGATATGTGGTAAAATAAGAGTAACAAAAGTCTACCAACATGTATGAAAGGAGAGAATAATTACAGAGATTTCAAATAACTATTCTGTCATACTATTTTGTTTAATGCACCCAATGCCAAAAATTTTAAATTAGGTGTAGATTTAAAAACTAAGACATCATTTTTGGAAAGTATGTTATGGAAAATAAGACTGTTTTGCAATAGTCCCTCCAGACAAGGGGTTCAGAAATGCTTTAGCTTTGCCTTTCACTGAGGCTCAAAACCATGTAATGAAAGCAAGATTAGATTAACAAAAGGTGCTGTAATGCAATACCCACATCTTAACTCTTTGATTGTTTTAAAAGCATTCAAATCAATTATTGCCTTCAAATGTCAGATTTGTACAGCATGGTTATACAGATGTATAGAAGTTTAAACCACTCCATCAGATGTTTCTAAATTAAACACCTTTAGAGTTTAGAGTTTAATGATGTTCTAGGAATATTAGTCAAGAAGAACAAAAGCAAAAACAAGTGACAAAATACCCTTTGAACAGGTGGTAAAATCGTGCTTCTCCCAAAGTTGCCAAGGCAACATCCTAGAGGTTTCCCTCCAATCCAAACATTCTACAGTTTTATTATGTGCAGTCACCCACATTATCACATGTACATTTGAGGAAATAGATTTGTGGATTAAAAGTCATGTGAATCATGTCAAATCACAAAAAAAAAACTTAAATTATGTTAGACATGATACTCGGAGTGAAGCTTTTTTAAAAAACAGCTTTGTTCTTTCCAAGCTAAAGAATCCGATGCTGAAAAAAAGAAGAAAGAAAACAACCTTTCGGCCGTGGAGCCTTCTTCAGTTGTGAGCAGGTTGCTCACACCTGAAGAAGGCTTCACGGCCGAAAGGTTGCGTTTTCTTTCTTCTTTTTTCAGCATGGAATAAACCTACTACTTTTTTCTTTGCAGCCTACGCAGCTACTTACCTGAACTACTAAAGAATCTGATTGTGTTTACATAAGGCATTTGGATATGCAGTTTCAAACTTGTGATCCTTTATAGGAATTTACAATGTTTAGGGAGAATATTAAATTTGTAAATTCTAAACAAGTTCATAGTGTAAACCAAGAATCCCCACTCATAGCCCCAGAGGGCCAACGGGTCTTTAAGGCAACAGTACCCAAAGAAGCTGTCCAATCAAGCCAAAAATAAGCTGAATGAGGTGGTCAAAGGCCCAGGTGGACCAAAAACCTGTAGACACTAATTTGCAGGACCAGGGCTGGGGACCTGGTGTTATAGTCCCCTCCCCGTTAGAAATTCTATCCTGCTGCTATCAAACTGCATTGCCAGTTCATGTTTAGTCATTTCACTGTAGGAACAATATTGTCATACACATTAACCCCACACAGAACATACACGCCATTTCAAGCTATAAGCTTGCTTGTAGCACAATCTTGCCATACTGGACCTTGTATTTCCAACACAAGCCATCATACTTAGACATTTTCAACCATTCTAAATTACAAAGGGAAAAGAAAAATTAAAAAGGTCCTTAATAATAAAGACTATTACTAATGTGTTCAGCTTTTTATCAATATTCGATCTAGGTTTGAGGGATACAATCAACCTACTGTAAATTTAAAAATACATAAAAGACAAATAAATTAAACCTGTACATTCACCTTTCAGCCTCCTTGCAAAACAAATCCGAGACTTAACGGATACCAAGGATCTGCCTGCTTTTTAAATGGTAATTTCTCTCCATTTCACAGAGGGCTTCAGCACGGAGATTAGCTGCCTGCAACCGTTTTTTCAGTTCCTGGTTTTTGGTTTTTATGGGTTTCTCTGGATTCTGGTTTTCTTTGTCGCCAGCAAAATGAACCTTCTTTCGCCCAGGGGAAAAGTTCTCTTCACAGCTACCTGCAATAAAAAAAATAAAAAGTAACTTTTCTGTCAATACTCTGGTATAGTATTGTATTGAAGTGGAGTGGCTGAAAGTTTTGTTCCGAGTTATACACCATCACATACAATGTCAGTTATACACTATTTTGCTGGCTTCATCTATATGTTGCGAGTCAAATACAGCATCTTAATATTAAAAAAAGGTTGAAAACATAGTATTCAGCCTTTACTCATTTGTCAACCATAATTTTATGAAGTGTCATACAAGCATATTCTTATTAGCCGTCTGTTGGAAAGTGAATCTTTAACAATGATTAATATAGATTTTCAATGATATTTTATAAATTCAAAACAGATGATTGTTATTTTTCACCTAATTTTTTGATAGAGCCAATTAAGTTTAATTATTTTTTTAAAATGAACCCTGCCACTACACGTAGAAGACCTGCCCACTTTCAAGCTATTCATATTGAATATGATCACAGGCAACAGAACAGGAGGTTCAGACCTACCAACAAAACTTACTATCAGTAACAAATGAAAGGACCCAGCCTCAAACACATGCTCGCAGTGAATTTGGACAAGCACATTTTCTGGTTCAATTCAAGTATTTTTTTTAAATCATACAATATTTTCAGTTTATTACTATTGCTCTATGTACCATGTAAAGGCTACTTTTTATTGTGCAATGTATACAAGATAACCCCATTCCCCAAGAAAATAAAAACCCATAAGAAACATGCAGGAGATTGCAGACAGTGGCGATCTTTCTTTCAGTATTCGGTGTCTAATTTTAACCCATCTGCAAAGCAGTTCCACAACAATACTATACAAACAGCTGCTACTAGCTCACAGTGCAGGACTCTCTTCATAATTGATTTCAGTGAAGCCTATTTCAAACACAGCAGTAACAGTAGGATATTTGGTTCCAAGACCAAGAGTTTTTTTTTTAAACTCCAGATTGACAGATGAATCTTCTTGTTAAAAAAAAGGAAAATAGAGAGGAGCCAAAGTGCTCTGCTTCAGTTCATACAATAATAGCAGATTTTTTTTTAGGACATCTTCTCAGATGTTTAGAGAAATTATAGGTATTGGAGTGTGTACTTCACATTTTGGCTTTACAGAATGATGCCACAGGAATTTGAGATCTTGACAAGTGCAGAAAATAAGGACCTCCTAATAAGCTTGCCTATTTCTCAACTTTTAAAAGGCAAAATCTTGAAATACAATTCAGAAAAAGACATTCGTAATGGTGCAATTCACTTGCAAACAAAGTTTGCAAACCATTGTATACAGTACCAGCTATCTTGCCAGCCTTTTTACTTTGCTCTTGTGAAAAGAACACATCACAGCACCTGTTACAGACAGTGCAAATCCTCTCTCTCCTGAACAACTGTTAGTTTACTAGTAACAAGTTACCACCACAAGTTGCATTATACCCATCAAAGCTCACATTTTGTAAAATTGGTAGGACCTTCTACTTTCTCCATGCAATGAATTATACTGCATGAGACAAGAATCCAGTAATCAAATCTATAGGGTTAATTTAATCTTTCATTGCACTTGGGAGCTGCTACACTTTGCTGCATGATTAAGCAAAAAGAAAATCCAAACTTTGATATAGCTCAATACTAGCTCTGCTATTTTTAGCTTATGGAATGCTTGGAATGTTTGCTTGCTGAACAATTGATAGAGACTTACGTTTTTAACAAACGGTATGCTTTTAGATCATAGATGTCTATCTATCCACCAGCAACACAGTTCAGAAAGTCACACTCCCAATGATAAAACAGTCACTAAAATTTAAAAACAATTGTCTATTCTTTATTTACAGTATATAATTTAAAATGGGCATATTGTTCTAACACACTTACAACACAAGTTCAAGCAGTAAGATTAAAGGGGTGTGTACATTAATATTTCTCTATATGTAAGGGATCCAAACATAATCTTTTGCCCCTCATACCTAGCACATTGGAAAAGGGTGTCTTTGGTTGCTTTACTGGGTTGTAGCTCTTCATCAAGTTCTCAGCCCTGTTAAGAAAACAAACAGGAAAAATGAGATGCGTACAAGCACTTGTGCATGAAATCTTCCAGTTAAGGAAAATCAGTTGGACCTCTTCCTTCCAGACAGTAGCAGTATTTAATTGCAATAAGGAACCAGCCAAATTCAAATTTAAATTCAATAATCCTAAATTGTAAATAACAGCCATAATGTGCTGGCTTTATCTTAATTCACCTTTTAAGGGATCATGACAAAATTAACCGTAACATCACAAGACAGGTCTGTGACTTTTTGATATGTGGATCAAAACTTCAATTTGAACTAGGCCTAAATGCTAGGTTAAACTAGTTTAAAACATAAATCTGAACTTCTTCCAATTGTTAATTTGCTGCAGCACCATAAAAAGTTGAATTGGCTTCTA
Organism: Atractosteus spatula; assembly: GCF_055471065.1. Classification (NCBI taxonomy): domain Eukaryota; kingdom Metazoa; phylum Chordata; class Actinopteri; order Semionotiformes; family Lepisosteidae; genus Atractosteus; species Atractosteus spatula. The sequence continues at coordinate 34,749,457 of NC_142707.1, forward strand.
GCGAAATGTTACTATAAACCTGTATAGGCTAAAGACCTACAATCTGGTATATATATATAATATATACGATATATATATATATGATATAAAAGTGACATTCACGCCAACAAAGATTAAGCAAGAAGGCCACACAAATCAAACAGCAATAGGCCAAGAGGACAATCAGTCACCAGGCTACTGCAGTTATGCCATAGGTTCACAGTCACCTGATCACGAACTGGTCTACTGCTTGTCATCCTTGATTTAAAGAGCATAGGGCTGTACTTTGTTACAATCACCTACAAATTCAAAGAAAGCATACTGCTCAAAAATAACAAGCAGCAAAATGTTTACCTACCTTGCCAGTTTTTCATCAGCCAGCCTCTCCCGAATACACAGCTCTCGTTCCCTTTCTGAAAATTAAAAACATTGGGATGTTTTACGGACTTTGTTGAAAACATTCATCTTAATGCTAACATGGATATCTTACAAGAACAAAAGCATTATTGCACTCCTAAGATAAACTCTATTCTAATGAGAAGAGATGCATGAGAAAAGCAGATCAAGACCTCTTTCCAGGAAATATACGCAGAGCAAATTGCGTGTTCCCAAGCCTAAACATGACTGCCCTGGCAACAGGTGCAAGGCATGAGACAGAAGCAAGACCGACATGGCCTTACGCTCCAGCATCTCCTCCCGCGTCTTCAAGGCCCGCTCTCGCTCGTGCAGCTGCTGCTCTTTCAGCCTCAGCTCGGCCACCGAGGGGTCTGGGGGCTGCGGCCTCTCGGTCTCCGCAGACCTCCTCCGGTTCTTCTCGCTGTTCTTCCTCAGCTCCTCTGCCACGAGGTCCTCGATCACAGGGTTCTGAAGGATCGACTCGACCGACGGCCGGAGATAATCCTAATTACACCAACAAGGCAAGCAATATTATTATTATAACAGCATAAAATAAAATTTTTTATGCCATCGGTCAAATCTCAATTTAACCCCTAGATTCTTGTGTAGGGAAAAACACTAAAGACATGAAGGCAACAAACCTTCAATCTCATGTTCATGTTACAATAAAACACTTTACTTTAAAAGCTGACCTTCCTGGACTTACACTTTAGCCAACTATGGCTCTGTTGCAACACCCCTAACGTTAAAGCACAAGGTATTGCATGCAGATTACGGTTTGGATGTTTTTTTAGGACTTCAAAGTACTGACCTTTAAATTCAGCATTCTGGACAAAAGTGTATTCAGCTCCTCTGAATACCGATAAGGAATCCGTCTGAACTTTCCCTCGCGGATTTTCTCTGCCAGTTCTTTTTGATTATAAGCCGTGAATGGAGGCCTAGAGAAAAAAATATATATATATATATGTTGACAGTGCTACATACCAGACATGGGGTCAATTATGGTGAAAGTTTCAAATTAGTTTAACTCTAGCACGCCTTAGCAACTTAAAATATTGTGAAATTTACACAACTCCATTACAATTTAATCATGCTTCGCATACTCTTTGAAGAGCCTAAATCTTTAAAAGAGGCTACTTGTAACCTAATTTATTGTAAGCAAATCTAACCACATATAGCAAATGGAACCAATTAACTTGAAGCAGCAATATTTACAAGTGTTACTGGAGCTTGGAACTTGCACTTAGTAATGAGTGCAGGATCCTGGGTATCTTTATACTATCACAGATCCAAGGTTACAAGAAGGACTTAAGGCAAGAATAAGGATGAACACACATCTTGATGTCATTAAATCATCTTTTAAATTTGTTCTTATTGTTCTTGTTTCTGCTATAAAGAGTTAGAAAAAAAACTATAAATTAGTAGGCTATTCTTTTTACTAGTTATTGCCCAGCAATGACATTGTTTTGCGCCGTTTTCCATTGAAGCTCCTCTGCAAACAGCACAAACCGACTCCCAATCCATTAGTCTGTGCATTAAAAGCAGCATCCGCACCGCTTTTTTTTTTGGCAGAGATATAACACATTGTTCCAGGAGTGTTTCTCCCTACATTTTCCACTACTTGGTGTACATTTGCAGTAGATAAACTGCAAATGGTGACCTAAAGCTAAGGAACACCGTAACAGAGAAACCTTCTAGAGGTTTGAGAAATGTATTAGAAATGTATTAGCCGGGGAATCCTGCCCCAGCAACAATTTGGTCAAGCACTGGATGCAAGATGATCATATCAGGAGGGGAGTCCCCATTACCTGTAAAGCGCTTTGAGTGGAGTGTCCAGAAAAGCGCTATATAAGTGTAAGTAATTATTATTATATATGGTTTTTAGTTTGTTCTTAATTAAACTAGGATAACATGTTTCTAGATACTTACGATAATGCACAGAGTTCATACAGTAAGCAGCCCAGAGACCAGATATCCGATTTCTCGTTGTAGGACATTCTATTAACTTGCTCCTGGAAATGACAAATGAGAATTATTAAGAGGAATGTACATACAAGATGATAAATTAAAATAAACATACAAATGGAATTGAATTAGGTGGGGAAAAAAGGTCAGTTTTGGCATGACCAGTACTAGCTACTACACTATAAAAATCTCTCATTTGTGAACTTTCTGGTATAGTGAAGTGACTAGTACTTAAGTATTTTGATGATCATAGGAAGCATTTGATAACCATTAACCACTTCCTTACTTTTTGGCCACAAAACAAGCAAGTACAAGTGGAGTTTTTATTTTTTCTAAAAGGTTTAACCAGTCTGTCATTTTTCTTACTGTAAAACGACAAATATCCCTGTAAAGGCAAGTCGGGTCTTTGCTAGACCCCAATTTATAAACACTTTCATTGTACTATTCAAGAATATTATCATTAGCAACCATCAATACATTAAATACAGTTGTATTATTACATGCCACATACTGTACATCTCTTGTTCAGATTAATACAGTTGGACATCTCCTTCGACAGCTGGTGTAAATAAATCAGAAGTAATAAAACGTGGACAGAATGCAGGGATGAAAAATGCAAACTCAAAAGGCTCTCGTATAAAGTAGTGATAAGTATCACCAACATATTCTGATTTAGGGATTGATGAGTCAAAACTCAGCAGCTGTGCTGTTAAATGAAAAACTTCTCATCTGATTTCTTAATTTGCAATATTGTGTTTTTAAGCAGAGGCAGTCTAAAGCCAAGTTTAAAGGGATGGCATAAACTCCAACAAAACATTGGAAACTCAGCAGTACCCCGTTGCCAGCATTCCAGGTGTCCACTTATGAGCATCTTAGGAGATAAAATTTCAAAACTCAATATTCATATAAATACCTTAAAAATAGACATTAAAACAAATAAAGCATATAATAATTTATAAGTAATAAAAATAGTGTGAGGTGCTGCTGTTAAAGAAAACACAGAAATAAACTATCTTAGTTTTAAGAAAAGTATGCTGTATTCTGATATTTCTTATTAGCCATGAACCAGGAAAAGCTGACAAACCCATGGACTGATTTTTAAAAAATCAGATTTCAGAGTGTATCCATCTAATATTTAATTTTTACATCCCTGATAATCAACCAGCGGGCCAATTAGAAGAGAAGATTTTAACTTACAGGAGACATGTAATAGGGAGTTCCCACAAAGGTTTTGGCAAAGCTGGTATCATGATTTAATATTCTGGCCAAACCAAAATCTCCTAGCTTGACATTCTGTTTAGCATCAAGGAAGATGTTGGCTGGCTTGAGGTCCCGGTGTAGCACAGTGTGGCCCCCATCACTTCTTCTGTGGCACTCTTTCAGCGCCAGAGCCAGCTGGGTGAGCACCCGCAAGATGAACTCCTCATCCAGGTATCGCCTGCATGGGGAGGAACACTGAGCACTCAGTTATATTTGATGGAAAACCCTCTCATGCAGAGCTGGTCTTCAAAGTATAATGGCTACCTATAGCTGGCTAACAGTGAAAAGATATAGTCAGCAGCCATATAACAGCTTTTATGAAAACAGATCCATTATTACACTTTACGTCCAGCAATAGAAAAAAGCATCATAAAGGACATTCAGGGCGGGTCTTCAAACAGCTTTCAGAGCCAGAACCAGCAGCTTCACAGTGATGGCAAATCTGTTTTAACTACTTAACAGATATTAGAAAACGGTTACATCCACAATGCTTTACTAGTGAATTGTGTAGAACATTTTATAGAGTACTAATAAACTTATGCAAAACGGTAATACTCAGGATTCAAATTAGATAGCTCACATAACAGAACGAGAGCGGTCTGAATTACAGCCAAACATCTATTCAAAACCAGAACAAAAGCCGGGAAAGCATGAACAGACTGGGAAAAACACCTGGCAGATTCAAGGCACATGGCAAAGCTGCTCCGGAACCAGTCCAGAGAAGAACAATTAGATGCAGTCCCGGTTTAAGGGTATATCCTTCATTGACAGGCTAAACGAGGTGAACCTTTTCTGGTCTTGAACAAAGATGACTAATCAAAGGCACTGAGAAAATCAACACAGCGAGTCCTTCAGAAACACAAACCAGAGAACAAGTGGAAACTTGTTGTTGAAACTATTTAAAGCTAAGAACAAAAGGGTGTGGGAGTGTGCAACAAGCTCCACAGCCATGTTTGTTGACGTCGATTCCCTGGTTTCTTTCAAGAAGCAGCCGGATCAATTACCGACCAGCTCCTAAATGGGCTAAGTGCTCAAAAAGACGAAAGTAAAAGGGGGGTCAAGTGAACAAGAGATCACAACTGGAAACTTCCTGCATTTCATTCTAAGAACAAAAGCTACTCTACATAGAAGGCTGTGGGAGTATGGAACAGGCTATCCCACCAAGATGGGAAAATACACTCTAGCTTCAGTCATGAACTAACTGGATGAGATCCTCAGAGCAATTAATTACTAAACTACCAAGTGGGCTTGATGGGCCAAATGGCCTACTCCGTCTTAGGAACAAATGGCATTAAAGGTATGGAAGATGTGGACAAATCAAATGCTCGTTTATCTACACTACCATGTCATGAATATAAAAGCAAACTAACCTGAAAGAAAATAAGTGAGATATTTCGAGGCTAGTTTGGTAAAGTCTCCGACATATGTTTTATTCAGTAATGGTGTGGTTCCAGAGACCTCTTAGTTGTTTAGGCCTGGACCAATTAAAGGGGCCGTTCTGTAATTATGCAGTTCCCTAGGCCAAGGAGCTAATGGGAAGGCTATGATTTATGACCAGGGCATTAGACCCGTTGGGAATTGTTAGCGTTTGCTTTTTGTTTGCATGGCTTTTATTTCTCCCTTGCATTGTGATCCAGCCATGAGTGAATATAACCGTCACTGACTTTTACTTTCTTCCTAGCATTGCTGGACTCTGCAAAAAAACTTAAATCTTAATATCTTAACTTGTGGCTAAAGAGACGAGCTGCTTTTTATTTCATTTACTTCCGAATACTCCCCGGTACTTCGAGTCTAGAAGTCAGAATATTACTTAAACACTGGTAACTGGCAGGCACCCAAGAAAACAGAATTAAGGCAGGTACATTCATACAGTGTACGTACGCACCTTTCTTTAATACACCTGGTGATGAGACTGGACAGATCCCCCCCCTCACAGTACTCCATGACGATATAAAGCGTGGTGTTGCTCCTGTCGATGATGCGGTCGTAGTACCGAACGATATTGGGGTGCTTGAGCTCACGGAGGAGATTCACCTCGGACACCAGCATCTGCTTTTCGGCTTCAGTCATGGTGCCATAGTCCAGCTCCTTCCACACAAGTACCTGGGAGCGCAGCAGATCAAAGTACTACAAATACTGACGATACATGTTTTAACTGCATAGTAACGTCATGTTAAAATGAAAGCACTTCTCTATGCACAATATTTGCACCACACACAACATCATAAAAGCGTAACGAGGAACAAAAATGCATATTGTTAATGTATTTAAAAAAGACGTTCCAAGATAACGTTCGTATTTTGCATTATCCATCATTTCAAAAGAATGAGTATGAAGTCGGTCATGTAATGCAACCAAACAACACAGTGTAGTAATGTATACCTTTCCGTCTGTCTTTCGTCTTATTTTCTGACATTTTCCATAAGATCCAGATCCAATTGTGTATAAAACTTCATAATCTTCTACGCGAGACGGCATCTTTAAACGAACTAAAAACAGAAAGTAAATGTTAAATCCAGCTTTTTGCAAGGACAATCTCTTCAAACAGCGGAAATCCCCCTTTCAAAGAAATACAGATAGGCGACTGCCAAATATTTGTTTTAGCAGCCTTCTTTGACAACTTTCTTTAAAAAAAAAGAACATTCCCATTTATCCTTTCGTTATTGACAAAAAATAACGCGATCACCTTGGAGAGCAGGAAGTTCAAGCTTTAAAATTGGCGTGGTTTTGTTTCTCAGATGTGATTGGCTGTCCGTACAGAGGAGCGAAAATCTTATTGGTCAGAAAATCAATACAAACCCACACTGCACCAGGCGTTGCTATGCTACAGAAGCCCGCGAGAGAACAGCGGGTATTTAAAGGGATCTTCGCTTTAAAGTAAAATATTTTAGTTTATGCCGAACAAAATACATTACTTCCAACATTTACGCTTCTCTGCCTTTTGGCTAACATTAAGTGTAGCGTTTCTTTATTCTGGAAAAGGTCAATGAAAAGATAAGCTAGCATTAATCGGTTCACAAATTTAAAATAATTTCAGGAGACTATTGTTCTTGTTGTAGTTTGAGCTGCTCATTATGCAACTATCTTTGAAATAATAGTGAGTATATTAGCATTACGTCTGTGATTGAAATATTTTAGAATCCTGAAATTATTTATAGTCATTTTAAATGACTGGTTTGTATTTTGGTACATGAAGTTATATGATGTGTTATTTGTTTATGCAGCGATAGTAAACGGAATTATTATTCATTATAATATTACACATGTTGCGAGTGAAAAGCATTAGTGCAATCATGCTTATATGGGAGTGTGCAAACAAAGTTAATCGAAAATTTAAAAGGCTTCAACTACCTGCCTGGAAGCCTGTTCCAGACACTCGCAACTCCTTGTGTAAATGTGCTTTACTGTCTATACGAAGTTCACTTTTACTTTCCAAATTGCAAACTTGTGTATTTGTGTCATTGATGAGTGAGAAATAGTTCCCCAGGTTGCCTCTTTTTAACAAAAAATAATACATATTAAAAAAACAGTTTTATTCCATGCTGAAAATCTATTTATACTACTTGAGGATTTAAAATACTTGGATAAAATCTTCTTTTAATTTCTTTTATTCTATAACGATGAGAACATTTGTTCTGTAGCTCTTTTGTGATCTCCTTCGACATGTCTGTATACGACACATTTCAGGCCAAGAATCAATCTTGTTGCACTCTTATTGTCGTGATGTCCTAATTGTGATATGGTTGCCAAAACTGGAAACAATGTTCTAAATGAGATCTTTCTAGTGTGCTGTAAAATCTGAAGCACAACTTTCCATGATTTAAACGTGCCATATTCCTAAGCATTCTGTTTCCTTTTTTATTGCTTCCCCACATTGTCAAGATGAAGACATGAAGGATATTAAACCCAGACCTCTCTCTTGCATAGGTGCCTCACCCATGTGATATGTACTGTATAGCCTATGTTCCTTACTTCCTGTCTAGATCACTTTGCAAACATCAACGTTAATCAAATGATTGTGTGCAAGTTTCTTTTTAATTCCCTTGCTGCTGTTTCTGTGTCTGCTATTCCCCACTATTTTGTATAATTTTAAAATTTAACTTAGAAATGATATAGGTGATGGCATCACAATGTCAATCATTGATACAGCTCTGGCTAAGCAGTCTAGTACAGTAGGACACAGCTTTCAGAAGTTATGCTCTTTGTAATGATGTCCTCTATCCTGTTCGTTAACCCATTCTCAAACTGAGTATACAATACCTTTAATCCCTACAGCATTTTCATTTGTGAATTAACCTTTTAAAGCTGTTTTGAACAAAAATATTTGTTAATGTTATTTAAATATGTGGGTGTCTATGAACAGATTAGCAAATGTTTTATTTTTTTAATTGTGAAGTATATTAATGGACAATATTCATCAATTTCCAACATCACCTTTTCACTGGCATGTTAGTACAGGTATTTGCACATAACCCCTCACCATAAAAAATGTTTTCATGATGGAAATAGATGTATTATTGTAATACTGTATTTGTATTAATAGAAGAATTACCTCAACAATTATTTTGACACCTACTGTAACAAAGTCATATTGCATTCCCTAGCTGTGGTGGATACTTATAATCTAGTATATTAATAGACTCATAGTCCAGATTGTTTTGCATAATCTATTTGGGAGAAATTTGCATGAACAATGGACTGGGATTCTAAAATAGTTCTGAACTGAAAAGAAATAATTTCCCTCTCTTAATTTTATCATGAGAACTCACATCATCATTGTTTACTCTAAAGTAAGCATTTTAGATATACTAAGAAGAAAAAAAAGAAAACACCTACCAAACACACTACATAGAGGGTAGATGAGCCAAACTGCCTTGTATCATTTGTAGCCTTTTTATGTCCTAAAATGGAGACACTTTTGTATTATCAACATTTCAGCAAAAAAATGTGTTTTCATTTTGAAAAAGTAAATAAAAAATCGGTTGTTTTTTCTGCTTTCTTTGCTTTGCTGTGATTTTCTTGCATATCATTCCTTATAAATTAATGACCAAGGCTTCATCAAAATTGGTCCAATGAAAAGACATTACTGTTGTTAACTAGCCATTTTTAAGCAGTTTCAGGAAACAAATGGTGGCAATCACTGTTAATGCAAGACAGATAGGAGGAGAATCTTATACATAAACAGGCTGATTGGTTCATCCTTCAGAGGTGAGTCCTCTTATTCACATACAGTAGTTATAGGTGTGTCTAACAACACTCAAAATGAATGTGATGGTGCCTCATTTCCCCTACTAAGCATAGGCTACATATCTGCAGATCTGCACATGAAAGCCCTGAATACTCATATGAATGAAAGAAACCCCCCCAACAAGAGTCTGCCTTCATGGGAGGGGTTCCTGTGTTAAAAAAGATGTGCGTAGTGCAGCACAATCTTGAATATCTTTGCAGGCTGTAGATAAAAGTTTTCTTTTTTTATATGCCACACCTCTGCCTCTCCCAATCATTGAAAACTCATTTTTGATTGTAAAACCAGGAAAACGCATTGCTAACATTGTTATCACAACTTTAGCTGGGGCACTAACAGTAATAGTATATAACATACAGGATCAACTGGGAATTGTGAATGTGAATTGTGAAGGATTGACAGTTACAGTAAGGGAGTTAATTTTGAAGCCCAGACTCTTTTTTACTATTTTTTTAACATGGGGTGTAAGGTGCACTAAATCAGCACAGACTTAACCTTGCAGTCTCCCAGCTCAGTCAGATCTTTTTGAGTTAAACACCTTTTCTTTGCAAATAATCAAAGCAACTTTGGGTGACCCGAAGAAGGCACCAGAGCCAAAATGTTGTGTTTCTTTTCTTCTCTTTTCAGCATGGAATAAATCTTTACTTGTTCCTTTGCAGCCTACGCATGCTGACGCAGCTACCTACTTGAACTATGGTTTTTGCCCACGGCTGGTAAAACGGGGCTTTCAAAAAGTGGAAAGTGAGTGAGATGATCTCAAAGTTCCACTGTAAATGTATATATCCATCCACTCACAATGAGCTCTTCATCGAATACAGAAGTAATTCCCAAACCTGAGCCTTGAGAAAGTGCTGTCTGTTATTCTAGCAGAGTTCTTAATTACAAGCTGATGGATTTCAGCTGGATTTTCGGGCAGTGTTTTTAAAACTTCTCTCAGATCCTTAAAAGGTGATTGGGACTTTTAATTATCACCCTTATACCAGTTTGTGTGATTCAGGGGTTTTTGGAACTTAAACAAACAAGCAGATCAATTAATGTTGTCAGTTAGCACTGGCGATTTAAGAGGTTGCCTTGACTAAAGTCAGCAAAGGTAATGGTCCCACATGGCCACCGCAAAACAGAGCTGTGCAGATCTGGAGCCAAACCCAGCAGCACAAGGCATAAAACACCACAGGCGACAGATAGTCTATGGAATGACGCACAGACTGGTCAGTCTAGACATGCCAATTAACCTTGACAGGTTGATGTCTAAGTTAATTCTTTGGATAGTGAGAGAAAATAAGAGCCTTTGGTCAAAAAAATAAATGTGGTCAGGAAGAAACCATGCAAACTCTACACAGAAGCCACCCAGGCCAGACTCAAACCTGAGATCCAACCATGGCTATATAGTGCTGCTATACCATTATGCTGCTCAAAAAATACATGCATGTATTAATGATTTGTACTGTTCAGTGGGTATTAAATCTCATTATATGTTCATTGGTGTAAGTTGTTTCTAAAACATATGCTTGAAAAAAAAACTTTCTGTCTTCATTGTTTAGTAATTCACTCACATGCTTCAAGACGCTAAATCTGTGTTGTACTTGGACACCTCTGAAGTAGAAGTTCCAATTTTTTATGAAACCAAGAAATACCAAAAAATAATGACAAATGGCCACACAGTTGTTTATTTGCTGTTACACAATACAATATTATGTCGACTTGACCCTTTTATTTGACTTCATTTTCATGTTTTGTCTTTTTTTTTCTGTGTTTACAGAAGAAGTAAAAATATATGAATTTAAAAGCCTATAAAAAGCCAATTGTGTGCTTCAAAGCCAGGATAGAAATATGACCTTGACCTGAGACCAGTGTTTATTTCCATAACCACATCTTACATTATTATTCATTTCACAACTTTAATCTTAGTTAAGAACATGTCATAGAAAAAAACATTATTTTAATCAACCTTTTTCAGACAACATGCTGGAAATGTCTTTGGAATAACTTTGGAATAGGAATAGTACAACCGAAACCAATCCAAGCTTTTCATTCCACTTAAATCTGTAGAAACGGTCTTCATGGGAACATTTCACACAACACCAGTAGAGCTGTTCTCCTAGATGCTGAACAATTGGGGAAAAAAAAAAACAAAACAAAACTAGCCAATAAATGAAATACATATTTAAAATTGAAAAATATTCAGAATTGGTTTCAAACCCAAAAAGTTCTGTGTTTCTGTGTCTAAACAAATAAAGTCGCCCTCAGACAACAAGTCGGGCACTATAATCCATATTTAGCTGGTTCAGGCCTGGGTTATATTCCCTAAATGTTAACACACAAATGGCTCATCACTGCCGGGGAGTGACTATTGCTAGTTGCACAGCAGTCACTTCAGGAAGATGTGAGATACCAGTGAGAGCTGTATAAAACTTACTTCAGTTCCAGCAATTTTGTAAACTCAGTGCCGGATTTCCTATTAGGCATTGTAGGCATAGTACGAAATTTTTAATTTAAATCAATAATCATACGCTATCCAGCGGCTGTTCTAGAAGCTAGAAGTATTTTTACAGTTTTTTCTGTAACCACAAGGTGGCAGAACAAACATATTATGAAAATTGACTATACAGCAATGCTGGAGATCTCCATTCTTCGAGACTTGAAATCTTGTACGATTTTATTAATTTTTTGCAACTTCAAATTGATTTTTAAATTCATGTTTAGTAAATATTTCTTCATGTGACAATTGGCTTGCTGACATCAAATGAAGATTCCCTATGGATTTGTTCAGCTAATGGTGTCTATGACGTTGCCTTACCGTTAACGGATGACTTGTAATCAGCTACAAAGAAAAACACCTTTAGCAATATAGGTGATGTAATCCCGAGTTTTAATTACCTTTTTTTAAAGGAAACTTACAAATATAAAAAAAATATAATGAATTAAATGACAAAAATTTGAAGTCCTACAAAATGAGTCGTAAAAATATTTATATTGTGTAACAATAAATAACTGCCAAGCAGGATGAAAATGCCCCCCGTTGTTAATACCATTGTTTCATTATTAAACCACTCATCACTTGTCAACAATGATAATGTAGTCAGACAAGCAATGCAGAGGTTTCAAAAGATGCTTTAGTTTGTGGACACAATGTGATAAATGGGGTTCTACACACATGGGAAAGTATTCATGTGTCACAAAATTCCTTACCACAGTGAAAATTTTTATCAATATGAAAAACCCTGCTAATGTGGCCCATGGCGCAGTTGTAAAACATATCAGCTCTAATATATTAGCTACAAAACCCTCAGGTATTACATATGCAGGTATCTGTAAATCTAATCTCTAGCTGAAGTATGTATGTTACTGCTCGCAACAATCTTTGCATGATTTGTAGTGTGTTGCAGTCAAGAGAGAAATGATGAACTATGTGTGTACTGGTGTAAGAAAATCAAACATGAGGAGAGACACAATGTAGGTGTTTGTATCTAAGAAGGGCATCAAAGGCTGTGGAGGCAGGGTTGCTATTGTTCTGTGGTCTGCCACATCTGCTTCTTAAATACTTGGGCTACAGAAAATGTGTCAGCAGTTTAATAGTTTAAGTCAATACTGAGGTTCTCTCAGACACTTAAACGCATAGCACATAGTCATAACATTGTCGGTACAAGAACGGCTAATATGTAACTACAGACGTCGAGAATTAATTGTAAAGTTAGTTTTCAGAGTAGTGTTCAGGTGTAAACACTTAAATATACTCAAACGATACTGGGTAGGTTATAGCAGTTGCCAGTGATGACCATATTAGCAAAACTATGATTGTTGTCTGCCCCAATTTGATTTCTTGGTTGAATCCATTATTACAGGAAAAAACAATCCTAGGAAATCATGTACTGTATATAGTATACAGTACTGTCATAAGGTGTCAGCTATTGTTTGCCTGGGAGACCATAGCTACTTCCAGTTACTGCCATGATAACCTTGTTCTCCCTAAAACCATGTTCTCTTCAGTAGGTGTGTGAAAGTAAAAGGAGACAATTGCAAGCCACACCCCAGGGCTCTGCTGGTGAGCTAAAGGCAACCGCAATAGCAGCACTGGCGCTGATGGCTGCAACAGTTGGAAAGAGACAATGAGCCACATAAAGCAGCTTTAATCACAGCAGAGATGCTGACAGCCACAAGATTACCAAAAGAAGAAAGGTTGTTTTTTTTCTCTCGAGTGCTACAGTGTCTAGTTTATGTTATACTCAGTGTTGACATTAGGCCAGCCTGTATCAAACACAAATGGTACAAAGCATTACCTCAGCAGGTCTGAAGAGGTTAATCACTGTAGCACCATTGTTTGTTTCATCATTAGCCCCCAGAACTTTGTCACTTGAGTGTGGTAACATCATATGTAAAAGCAGCTGGACGTCTGTGAGCATGGTCAAATACAGAGCACAGTGATTCAACTTCGGTGTGCAAAGGGTTTGTCACTGACACAATTCTTCTCCAACTTGTGGAGGTGTAAAGACCAATTTTCATGTCCAGAAACAGGTGTCGAAGAAGGGACATTCTATATGAGCACTGATCTGGGCATTCAGCACCTCTTAAACAGATGAGACTGTTTTCTGCATTGAAGGCATGATTTGGGAATACAGATGTGTCGAGATAACCATCACCACCAGCACACTCCCCATTTTCCCTGCGTACTTTAGACAATATCATCATTGAGCAGTCTGGGTACAAGTAACTGCACCCACCAGGTACTAAAGCAGCACACCCATGTTCTCATTTCCATCTAAACAGAGCTTGCCCTGTAGCATTTATCATGCTATCAATGTCAGAGACAAAAAGTGGGTACATTATGAGTAATGTATTCCATATATCTACATTTCTTCATGTAAAGAACACTAAAACGTAAAAAATTAAAAACGAGAAGAGGCCATTTTGCTCATCTAGCCAATTTTGCTTTTAGTAGTTAATTAAGCCATAGATTTCATCCGGCTGTATCGGCTGTATCACAGTTTAGGCTTTAACAACATGGCTGGGCCACATGTTTCTCGCTCCCACAACTCTATATTATTATTTTCAGACCTTAATGCATTGTCTCTTAACTTCCGTGTTTGATGCCACAACATTGATGTACTAAGGGCTCAGGAAAAAAGAAGATACATGGCCTGCTGAATGAAAGAGTGATGGTTGAAAGCTTACCTTACATTTGAAAATAAAAAATATGTAGTAAAATGTAATACTTACTCATATTTCAGTGTATGTCTTTATATAGAAGGGTTTTTTTTTCGGGGAGAAAACTTTAATCCAGGATTTCTACGTACAAGAGCATGACTGAAACATGTTGCTGAATGATTCCAGTTTGCAGTCACCCTGACATAATTCATTCAAAATGAAGTAGGTTAACAGAGGCAAAAAGGACACCCAAAGTGCTGCCTGACACTTGAAAGCACAAGATAATCCAGTATACAATGTATCATGGAAAGGTAACTACATTTTATAGGACACTTTAGAATTCAGTCTTGAATAGACTGGCGGACTAGCCTGCAGCACATTGTTTCACAAAATAAGTTTATTGGTTTAATGTTCTTGTTTTCAAAAACTTATAGACTTGGAATGAATTTAAGAAAAGAACATTTCCATCATCAGTCAGCGTCCACCTACTGTTAGGACTGTTCTATTGATTAATTGTATAAATATTTAGTAAATATGTATCCCATTTAGGGAAAATTATTTTCTTTTCTCTGTAAACATCTGGGTATCTCTTCTGAAACATTTTAAATCCATTAAGACTAAACTGCTACGCCTTAGTATGGAATTTATTCTAGAAATAAATTAATCAAGTGATGATAAAAATTTGAAACTCTAATTTTTTGGGTGGTGAAAATCCAGTGCACCCTAGTGGCCCAAGGGCACTGGTAATTCGACCATTTTAATACATTTAGAGATCTCACTTGGTCTGACTGAGTGCATTAATGATGACAAATCTGCTGCTAGCTAAGTGAATTCCTGTGTGTTCAGCAACTTTGATTTTCATAATACGATGTGACATTATCCTATCATGCTTACAACAGCTTCTAAAAGTGGAACATGTCACATACGTCACAGGATTACATCACTAAACGCTACTTCTCAATGTCAGTACACATGGAAAAAAGCTTTGAGTTCTGCCCAAAATAATATTTAGTATAACTAAGTCATTTAGTTAACAGGAAAGGACCAGGGGATACAAGTAGAAACTGTGAACAGGAAGCATGTCTTTATGCAAAGGGTTGTGAGAGCATGGAACTCCCAGTCATGTTGTTGAAGCCGATACCCTGTTTTTTTTATCTTCAAGAAATGTCTGTTAGGGATTCTTGGATTAATTAAGTAAAGATGGGGTTAATGGACTCCTTCCAATAACGTAAGTAGAGGACAACAATCACAGCCTTTCTCAATCTATCTGATGCCTAAAAATTCAGAGCATTCTGAATTTGGCCTAAATTTGTCCATTTAGACACAACATGATTTCTTTCTTTGAATCTAATACAATGCAAAAGACAAGGAGGTGAAGTAACCTGCTTAGAGCGACACACAGAGCCCTTGCTTGTAGAGCATATTCTGTGTATTGTGTGTAGATGTGTATTGTACCCAGTAATGAGTCATGACCCAGTAATGAGCACATTCATGTAACCAGTGGACTGCTCACTTCACATTTTGTGACACCCTGAGATAACAGAAATTTGGATTTGAAATTTTAGAAACAATAAATAAACTTAATTTTAGACATGGGTCTTTTATTTTTATCTGTAAGAATTGAGGGTAATCTTTTCATGGAATTTAATTACTTGCTTAAAAGTCAATTTCCTGGTAATTTCATGTCTAATAACATTGTAGCTCTTAGTAGTTCACATAACAGAGTATACATGCCTTTTTAAACAATTCTCACAGAAGACTGCTATTAATTAGTATTATTGAAATATACTGTAATAATGTTTAATTGTCATCTTGATAGTGTATCTGCCTAAAGCATAACATGCAGCTTAAATTACTCTGTTTCTGCCTGATTATGATGATGAAAATGACCACTGACCGCTATAAATCACTGACACAGTGAACTGGAACATCAGTGCGAGTTGGACATTGTTAGCATTCCTCTCCATGGAAGGGCAGTGACATTTTCCAGACAGAATGATTCCGTTTATGGGGAAAGAAGTCCTTTTCCATAAACGTCTCATAGACGCCATGAAAAAACAAAGAAATTGTACTGTCAGCAAGATCACCTTGAACTAAAAATGTTCTCTATCAGTCATTTTATAGTTGCAATTCTGAATTTTAAAATGCTGTAGTTATATAAAGTGAAACAAACCAAGGTACTGTAAATAGCATTATTGTTACCTTCCAAATAAGCACAAATTTTATTTTAAACAAGCATTGATTCTATTTTACTGCAGGGTTGTAAAAAGGTAAGAGAAGAAGATGAAATAACCTTGTGAGGAATGCTTAGAGATACATACAATATTGTATTCAAATGCATATCCAGCAGCCAAATCACCCTGCAACTCACAACTGGCAACCCACTGAAACTAAGCAGGTGTGAGTCTGGACAGTACCTGGATGGGAGACCTCCTGGGAAAAACTAAGGTTGCTGCTGGAAGAGATGTTAGTGGGGCCAGTAGGGGGCACTCACCCTGCGGTCCATGTGGGTCCTAATGCCCCAGTATAGTGACGGGGACACTACAGTCTAAAAAAGCGCTGTCCTTCAGATGAGACGTAAAACTGAGATCCTGACTCTCTGTGGTCATTAAAAATCCTAGGGCTTTTCTCAAAAAGAGTTGTGGTGTAACCACAGTGTCCCAGCCAAATTTCCTATTGGCCCTTACCAATCATGGCCTCCTAATAATCCCCATCTATGAATTGGCTTCATTACTCTGCTCTGTATGTGGTGTGCCTTCTGGTGCACTACGGCTACCATCGCATCATCCAGGTGGGGCTGCACATGGGTGGTGGTGGAGGGGAGTCCCCATTACCTGTAAAGCACTTTGAGTGGAGTGTCCAGAAAAGTGCTATATAAGTGAAAGGAAATATTATTATTATTTAGTTTTGCTCTATAGCAGAGGCAAAACCAAGGTAGTCCCAGCCACACACAGGTTTTTGTAATGAGGGTGAAGCTTATCTTCTATGTAGGCCTGTAACCTTCTGTGTTGAAATCCATCCATCAAGTTTTCAATCACTTTTTCTAATACAGTGCTGCAGGGGAGCCAGAGCCCAGCGAGCAACGGGTGTAAGAAATGACACAACCAGGACAGGACACCAGACCACTGCAGGGCACAAACAGACATGCACACACTCATCCCAGGGCCAATTAACCTACAGTACTAGCATGTCTTTGGACTGTGGAAGGAAACCAGGCACCCAAAGGAAACCCACTCGAACATACTGTAGGGTGAAACTCAACACATATAGCACCCCGGGTCCCCAGTGCTGCAAGACAGCAAAGCTAACTATTTTGCCACACTGAGCTGAAATCATCAATGTTTAAATATCCACATACACATGTGCAAGCAGACCTCACAGACACCTAAATTAATTTTAAACAAAACATACTTAACACAGCTTTGTACCTCTGCTCTGGTACATAACACTTCTCTAAATCAGAAGTGATGTAAATAACCAAGGTACTGTAAAAACCAAGATATGGGTACTGTCATACTGGTACCACACGCATTGTTTACATTGTTATTGTTATTGTATTTACTGTCTATTGTCTTGTCTGCTGTTCTGTATATACTGCGCATAATGAGAAACACTTTTCATTATGCACCTGTTATTTATTTTACATTTTATATTATTTATCTTAAGATTAGTACAACAACCAAAGACGTCATTTATAGAACCTGATAAAAAGGCCCTTTCTCTGTATATTTGATGGATACATGCTATTATTGAATGAAGATTAGACTACTTTAAGCCATTACCTATAGATGTATCCACCAAGATTCTAAACAGGCTTCAGAATGTCCAGAATTCTGCCGCTCCTGTGCCACAGAAAGTAACTCCTGTTCTGTGTAAATCGCACTATACAGCAGTGAAATTTAGAGTGGATCTGCATGCATATAGGTCACACAGCAGTCTAGCTTCAGGTTACTTTAAGTCTAACATTTCATCTGGAATCTGCCGTGTTTATTTCTACCTAAGACAGTGTACTTTTGATTGTGCAGTCTAAAAGCCCTCTGGCCTTTACCAATCATGAAGTCCTAATAATTCCCAACCATGAACTGGCTTCATTACTCCATTCTCCTCCCCACTGATAGCTGGGGTGTGGTGAGCGTACTAGTGCACTATGGGTGCTGTCACATCATCCAGGTGGGGGCTACACATTGGTGGTGGTGGAGAGGAGTCCCCATTACCTGTAAAGAGCGTTGAGTGGAGTGTGCAGAAAAGTGTTGCAAAAGTATAAGCAATTATTATTATAGACACAGCCTATCCGCAAGCACCAGGCTCAAAGCAAGTTATGTCCTGGATGGGATACCAGTCCATCACAGGGCAGCCAGACAAACACACACATGGGCCAGTTTTGTCAGAAGCCAGTTTACCTACTTGGATGTTTTTGGATTATGGAAGAGAAACCTGCGCACCTGGATGAAACCCACTTGAAAACTAGGAGAATATAAAAAAACCACAGAGATAGCACTCCAAGGACTGGAATTGTACCCAAGACCCCAGCACATCACGATTGTAATCGTGACCGCTGTTCCACCCCACTTCATACTGTACCTTGTGCTTTTTAATTCAGAATTCTGTTTTACTTTGCTTGACTATGTTCCTTAATCAATTTACGTTTTTATTCTGTTTTCTGTTTCATGCATGCACTATTGTACAGCTCTTTGAGGTTTTTGGAATTGTATGTCTACACAGAATGAATTATTTTTATTCTCAAAAGCCTCCCTGTTTGCTTAAACTCCACAAGGGGTCAGCGTAGCACATCTCTTCATCCCTTTCATCAGAGGAAGTCTCTTCATCATTTCATAAAGTGTTCTGACAGAGTGCATTGTTTTTCAATGAACTGA